>NC_057794.1:223125085-223145188 GCF_018294505.1 Triticum aestivum | reverse complement strand
ATGAGACTTAATATCGATGTTTCAATTCGGTGTACATTGTAAGATTTGAACCGAGGACCAGGCATACGGGTAATTATTTTGAATTCGTGCCATACTAAGTTTCGAAAAGTTGACATTGACTCAGTTTGTTGTGCTACTTTGTAGGTCATATGTTTGAATCCATCCAAAAGTTTTCTCACTACCATGGTGTTCATCATATACATGAATTTGTATTAAAAAAGTAGCGTGGATACAGTGAAATGCGAAATCCACGTTGGAATTGGAGATCGCTACGTGACACACACTATAATTCAAATAACTAACTACGTGACACACACTCTAATTCAAATAACTAATTATGTGACACACACTTTAATCCACATTAGCGTGGGTACCGTTTCGGTTTTCTTTCAAATAACTCCTCATTAATTAATTTATAGTACTCCCTCTGTTCACTTTTATAAGACCTTGAAGACATTTCAGACAATGTGCAAAACAGTTCATTTTAAGTTGTCTGAAACGACTTACAAAAGTGAACAGATGGAGTATCTCGTTTCGAATGACTAATTATTGCAAGGAAAACACAGGCATGGTAATACATACAGATTCGTTTGCAAATGAAAGAAGATTCGTTTGCATTCTCAAATGTAGGCGCACCAGGCAAACCATGGTCGTGTCGGGGTGGACACTGCTTCGGTGCCTTAAAGGCAACTACCTTTGGGTCACTGACATGTGGGCCAGCGACCTGTTGGGCCCATATGTCATGGACACAAAGGCAGGTGCCTTAAGGCACTGAAGCATAGTCCTGTCGGGGTGGTCGCGTGTGTCGGACGGACGCTTAGCACCCAGCCACCCACCCCCCTCCCGCCCAAAGGACAACGACAATATAAGTTCGCGCTTCCACGTTTTGGATTGAAATATCTGGCGGCCCCAATTCCAGCCCTGCAAAATCTCTCTTCTCCACCGTCCCCTTCCATGCCCAGATTGCTCAAATCCCTAATTTGCCGCCAACCCTCGAATCGCCCCTCGTCTCGTCTCTTTCCCCACCATTCCCCACCTCTATGTCGGACGACGATGATGAAGACGACGGTCGCGCTTCACCACCGCACCAGAGCTACCTCATCTACGCCCTCGTCCACCACACCGGGTGGTCCACCGACAACGTCGGCCGCCGCAACCGACATGCCTCACAGACACCGAGTTCCACCGCATCAGGTGCGCTTCACCGACGTCGTCTCCTAGCTCACCGGGGCTACTTCACCGAGCACATTGTCGCACCTCCGCCCCCGAGGCCGCTGGGGCTTCACCAACGGTCTTGTCCACCGCATCGTAGCGCTCCGTTGCCACTCAAGATCTGCATCCGTGCGCGTCCAGCCAACGCCAGCGCATCACCCTCAACGGCTCTGAAGTGACCTGCACTCTAGCTAGGAGAGCATGCCCAAACGCCGACCCGAACTAGGTATCCACACATCACTCCCTTGTGCACTGTTTGGACGATGTTTGGATATCCTTTCACTGCTCTCTTAGCTTACACGCCTATGCAACTCTGACCTTAACTCTTATTTCTTCTGGAGATATCATCTGAAACAAGCAAATCCATATTTTAGCGAAGCATGACGGCGCTACGGGATCTGGTACACATCCTGCACACCCGTATAACCTTGTAAGTATCTGTCCTCCGGTACAACATCAAGGTTGATTCCTCTTATTTGATCAACCATTCGCTGTGTCAAAAATGCAGAGGGGGATGCAAGGAGCACAAGGCCTGCACATACAAGCAAGTGGTAACATGGACTTGTACATGGAACATCCCAAGCGCAAGCAGAGCTGTAGTGAGCCTCTACAACGAGCTAGTGTAAGTCCCTGCATTTCATTTAATTTGTAATGGCATTCATGTATGATTTGTGTGAAGTGGCTGATCCACGAATTCAAGTTACCAGGGGCGAACATTTAACTTAAAAAATATGAAGGCACTTGCACTCCGGAAATCAACATAACTTCAGAAATGTGAAGCTACATGCACTTTGAAAAACAGCTAATGATCCAAAGTAGTTCAGATTATAAACACTAAATGATGCAAGAACCAAAAAAACACAAAATGCAAGATGGTGTACAAGGACTACAAACATGTTCTGTACCTGCTTGAATTATTCGTTCTCTGGCTAAAAATATCGAAGTGTAATTGCACGTATAACCAGTGCGCAAACTGCATATCAATATATCTATCCTGCACAAGTATGCCAATAGTTTCAAACAACAGATTAGAAAAGTATTTATGCTATGTTGTCATGATACGGGGACTTTCTGGTAGATGGCCTCGAAGTTTCCTCAAGCTATGAAAATGCACTATAATTTGCTTGTCATCAATGCCTGCAAATCTTTGTCTCTCTCAACATAGTAGATCATCATTAGACACTAAATCCTTCAATGAGCTTGCAAAATGCTTGCATTAGATCCCTCATAAGACACTATATGTTCATCACCAGGAGCATGTAAAATGTTTGCATCAAATCCTTCATTAGCAGTCTGTTCATTAGACACTTCAGGCTCAAGAACAACATGAGCTTGTATGTTTGCACCGGAAACTTGATTAGATACATCAGATTCAGTCAGTTCAGTATTGATTGGGGGAGTTATAAAATAAGTAGAAATTGGTTTCATTTTCTCATAGATTCCCTACATACAAGCAGTTTTACAACACCGTCAGGTTTAACTATTGGCCAAAAATTGAAGAGTTGAATTAGATATAATCAGTGATGTGATGTAGCTGCTCGTTGCGCATGCTACTCTTGCAAGCTGCAACTGTCCATTTGCACAAGCTCGATGCCATGCATGTGCTGCCGCCGCTGCCTCCCACGCATGCTACACCCAGGGTTGGATCTTCATCTTCTTGTCCTTCCGTTCGCTTGAAGCCCGGCGACCGCCCTCCAACGAGGGCGCGAGGAAGTGTTGCGTCGGTATGTCCAGCAGCGGCTAGGTTAGGAGCGAACCAGACTGGAGGCTGGAGCGAATGAATTGGGATTTTTCCTGGTGTCGATCGATATGGGAGGCGCTCGTTTCGGCCGCGAGCCTACATAGGGCCTGCCTTGCACTTATGTTATTGGCCCATCCAAATTGAAACATTTTTCTTCATTTTTTACATTGCCTGCTCGTACGTTGGGACGAACAAAACTAGCGTGGGCCAACCTGGACAACTCAAACTAGGTGCACACTTTCCAGCCACCTGAGGCGGCCGCCCATACCAGCCCCTATGGTGGCGTCACCCCTTTTTGCGTGTATGATTGGATAGTGAAAAATATTCCAGTGGCGCTATTGATTTACCCATAGAATGGTTGAATTGCTTGTTTCTATGAACTGAGTTCGCCAATAATGTAAAGGATGCCAGTCTTTTTATCCTATTGTAGATTGCTTAGATCTCGATATGCCAAAAGTAATCGCATGAAATATACAGTAAAAGCCAGTGTGATGTGTTTGGCTACAACTAGTCTGACTACACGTCCTCATATAACATATCAAGGACGCACCATCTTACCAGATTAACCATTTGACTTACCCATGTAGTGTGGGAAGAAAGAAGTATTGGGACTGCGTATCCAAGCAATTGATGCCATGGACTCCTTCGTACAACCTTGTAAGCGAAAAAGAAGTTGCAGTGTGCCTGTACAAAGAACTAGCGTAAGTTCAGTTACCCGCTTCTCGGAATTTTAGTTAGCCACTTATTGCAAAATTGTTCAATTACGTTGCTTGGCTTAATTTAGTTTGCTACTGATTACATAATGGCACAGCCTGTTAATCATATTGTAGACTGCGCCTATCTATGTGTTTGATACTTATTGTTAAGAATTACCTGTTTACCTTAACTTAAATATCTACTTGTTTGTTTAACTTCTTTGCTGCTGCAACAGCAGGCTACAATGATGTTAATAACTACTTTTCAACATCCAATTGAAACTCTTTAATTCCTTGTTTGTTTAACTGGTTTGTTGTTATAACTCCCAGTTGAGATGTTTTGCTAACTTCAACTTTTCTGAATCCAATCAAAACTTTAATGGCAAAACAGGTTAGCCCAAGATCAAAGAGCGAGGTCCCCATGGACGTTGCATCATCCCACAGCAGTAGCACCGGCCCAATCGTGCATTATGAATTGCCAACTGCTGATGCTCTAGAGGCTAAACTAGTGGTAGAAAGAGATTCTGCTTCTGCACTTAGAGATGAAGTTGACATGTTGAGGAAGCAAACAGCACAATCACAAGCAGTACTCAAGACAACCATTAAATATTTGGTGGATTTCAAAACGAAGCAAGCTGAGACTGACCAGATTGTTAAGGTCCTGAAGGAAAAAAGGAAATTAAATTCCTACTTGGTAAATCATAGGTGAAATGTTCTTTCCATAGTTGAATAACCTTTGTGTTGTCTGTTCATGTAATCAATCAAACCATTTGTTTTAGAGATCATATAATAATTAATTTTTTTGTTTTTTTGTTTGTAATTTTATTTGAGCACAAGTCTGTATTAATTGATAAGACTCGGAGACATTTCATTTGGATTATTGTGCCAGACTGTAACATCCCAAAATTCTAAATTTTGGAATGTTATAATAAATAGATAGATTTGATTGTTTGTTTGATTGATTGACTGAAAGTGAGTGAATTCGAAACCTTTTGAAAGTTAAATGAGAGGGAATAAAAGGACTTTCCCAAACTTTCACCTTTTTCTTTTTGATCCCCGTGAATTCAAATTCTTTTCATCACAAAACCCTGGAGAGAAGATGACATGACTTCTTCCATTTATTTAAATGACAAGGGGTGTTGAAAATATTTGAATTTCATTTGAGAATATTTCCAATTCCGAAACTTTATGCAACTCAATGATTTTCACGAGCGAAGATAAAATGACTTCTTCAAATTATATGAAATATGAGTTGGGAGTTTCAAAGGATCGATTTCAAAGTCCTTTTGGAATTAATTTTCAATTTGGAGTTACTTGAGTTTTATTCAAATTATTTTTCTCCAAAAATAAAATATATGGAAATTGGGGTAACATGATTCCCTACAATAGAAAATTGGAGAGAGATAAATTTGAATTCATTTTGGTATTTTAAAATGATTTTATAGGATTTTAATAGGGCAGTAGCACTCTTTGAATTATCTGATTTTGTGTGGAATTTATTTGGCATTATAAAAATGTTCAAGCTGTAGGAAATCTTTTTCTGAAAATTTTGATATATTATATGCCTATATAATATTTTAATTATTTTGTTTTAATTATTTTATTTGTCTCGGAAATGTTTAAAAAACACTCTTCGCCGCCGAACTGGGCCGGCCCATCATGCCGCGGCCCAGCCAACCGCCGCACCGACCGACTCCGCGCCGGAGTCCGGCCGGCGTACGTCGCGCCGCCGCCGTATCCGCTCGGGACACCTCCCGAGTCAGCGCCGCTCCGGCCCCTTTAAATAGCGGGGACGCCGGGCCCCCCGAGCCCACAGCATCACAGCCGCCGCCCCCTGCCGCACTGCCGCGCCGCCGCCGCCGCCGTTTCGCGCCACCCCGCGCCGCAGACGCCGCTCCACCGCCGCCGTAGCCGCCGCTCGCCTCCCCGCGCCGCCGCACCCTTGTCCGCAGCCCTGCCTCGCCGCCCGGAGCCCCACCGCCGCCGCTCGACGTCGCCGGAGTCCGCCGCCGCCGCGGTAAACCTAGCCCCGACCCCGCCGTCGGATCGAGCTCCAACGATCTCGATTCGTTTCGTTTTTTCCTCTTGTTCCGGCTATTTAACAGACGTTCATTCGTTTAATAGTCCTTAGTGAACAGGTTCATCAGATTAGTTCTGTTAGCGAATGTTCGGTCGGTAGAGTTTTTCTTTTTTCTTTTTCCTTTTAATTTCGGCCAGGGACCCATCCGTGAAGATTTTATTTACAGATTAGTCCTTGATTTTCAAACCCTCACTACTTTTTGCTCGTTAGTCCAAATTCAACGAAACCAACGCTCACGTCTTCGGTATGATCTCCTCTATCCAGTAACCAACTCAAACATGTTTTTGAAAAGTTTAAAATTTGAATTAGATCGGATTTGAATTCAAACTTCGTTTGATCATAACTTGAGTTTCATAGCTCCGTTTGAGTTGATTCTTTTTGCAAGTCGAAGCTCTTGACCTAAACTTTCTGATAAGGCCAAATTAACTTAATTTTGGTACTGTTAGAAATTGTTTTCTGTTGCAAGACTTATTTGCTTGGTTTTGACATTTTCCGAATTGTTTTCTTTGTTCTCTCCGATCTTTGAGTGATTGCTTATGTGTGGTTACTATTGCTTGCTTACGATAGATTGACCGGAGTGTGACAAGTAGAACTATGAAGAGTTTTGAGTGCGAATCATCTTCATCAACATTGCAGGCAAGTTCACACTTTGATCATACCTCCTACTACCCAGTTTTATTGCATTAGATCAATCCTCAAACATTACATGATTAGGATCTAATTAAATTGTGGGATGAGAAGTAGTTGAGGTAGTACCTATTACCTGTTGTATTATTAAACCATTGGGAGTTACTTCTATGTTTGCCTATTATGCCATGCTATGCTAGTAGACTTGGATTGGGTGAGTGATATCCATGACAGATGTGAGTTTGTTAATTAATGGTTTATCTAAGGTGGCAACTTAAACACACATCTGGGTGGATTGAGGTACCTGGGTATTCCAGGATTGCCTGTTTTTCTTTATGGACCGCCACCCAGGCCCAAAGGGATCATGATATTTTTCATACTAGAAACTTCTGTGTGCAGCCACAAGCTATTATGGGCTCTAGCATAGTTGATTAAGTCGTGCGAACTCTTACAGGGTAGACTAGCAGATGTAGGGGAAAGTAGGTGTAACAGTCTATCCATCGTAAGGTGCTAGCGCTTCTGAAAGACTATGTCTCGATCATCCATTTCTCAAACACCGTGTAGTGCGAGAAACCAAACAGAGGCGATTGAGTCTTGTGGGGAAAAGTGCAAATACCTCTGCAGAGTGTATAAACTAATCATGATTAGCCGTGTCCCCGGTTATGGACGTCTTGATTATCTAGTACTTGGATTATCCTGTTGATCTCATCACGTTACCTAAATAATTGTTGGGTTTTAATGATGATGCTTAATTGGGATTGAGAATGCTGTCAACCATTCTCAATGTTTAACCACCACCATGATAGTTAAATAAAATTTATTCCTTTGCAGTAGGGAAATATTGGCTTTTCGCAAAAACTTTATAACCATAGAGCTTTTCCACTAGCCATATACGCATGTAGTGATAGCCATTGTTCATCATTTCTCTATGGTGTGAATTTGCCAGTACATTCAGTGTACTGACCCTTTGTGGCTGCAATGTCTCATGTTGCAGGATTATCTTACGACGAGTAAGTGATACGTTAGGGTTACGATTTCTACACTCAACTTTGCCTTTGGTGTTGATGGGAATCCACACCTTGTTACTTCTGCCATTTTGGATTGAGGTATTAGTATTTTATGTTACTTTCTACATGTGATTTACCTCTGTTATAAATCCTTGAGTACTGTGTGTGTCAGCATGCCGATCCAGGGATGACACTTAAGCACAGACTTGATCCATTCGGGTCGGGTTGCTACAAGATGGTATCAGAGCACATGTTGACTATAGGACGTGACCCTAGAAACTGGCAAGCCCATAGGAAGGATTTTCTCTAAAACTTTCTTTGTCAAAAAGATCTTTTACCTCTCTTCTCTTATGAGCTTATTCAAATATTCCCTTTTAGTGAGACCATATCCCTTTCCCCTTTTTGACCACACGAAGAGTCGACTAATGAGACCACTCCAAGAAGTACAAGATAGCGGACAACCGAGACCATTCGGAATGAAGAGGATTTTACCGTGCATTATAATAACGGAAACTTCAACGATTGAAGACTCCGAAGACTAGTAGAATTTGGAGGCTCTATAGAATTTCCAGATTAGTATGACCTAGGGAGGCTACCCTTATGGAACTTGGCAGACTATGGAAGTTGTCAATACCCGAGATCAAGGAGTATCGGAGAAAGACTGGAACATGGAGCATTAGAACTCAAGGTTTTGTCAAGAAAACCCTAAGGCAGGATATGTCAATTATTGAAGATAGCCCATGGCAATGACAAGGACAGAAACACGTCCATCCCTGATGATACCACTCGTTGAAGCTATTGTCACCGTGCTGAGTTAAGGATGCATTTCTTCAGAATGGATTGGACGGAAGAAGGATGATGGAACATCTATCGGCAAAAGATGAAGTTTTAACCTTAGCCGGTGTATCACCAGGATGTGGGGTAGTACATCAAGAATTTTAAGATGGAGCTTCAGGAAGCCGTATTAGACAAGGAAGCATTTCGTGAAGAACTCAGGAACCAAAAGCTGAAAGTAGCCAAGCTGGAGGAGCTACAACCTCAAGATACCGGAGATTTGTCAGGAACTGAAGGACAGTATGACCACGGTTCATGTGAAGGATATTGAACCCTAGAAGTTTGAAATGCAACTCCGGAATATTAAAGGATGTCACGAGAGATTTCAGGTCAACAGAGATGATCTGGCAAAATAACTTGAGAAGACAAGCATGATCGGAAGAAGCCATTGGAGGCATGACCAAGACTTGAAGAGTTTGGAGATGTTGAAGATTTATTGACCTTTATAAGACCAAACCCCTGTTATATACCTACGTTAGATGCGACGTTTGTGAGCTGTCATTTGTTTGATGTTTTTATCGACAGCCACAAATAAAATTTGTCTTTTGAAAACTGTTGTTTGCATTGTGTGTATCCCTCTCTAACTCTCTTATCTCACCCCAAACCCATGGACACAATAGAGGATGAATGAAGATGAGCTTATATTTTCTGGACCGATGAGTCAATTGGAGACGGACCAATGGATTCAGAACATGGAGGATCACATGGAGAATAACCCTATAGTTGGACATGATATGACCCATCATGCTCTTCAGTGCTTTGAAAGAGGTGCTGCTACTTGGTGGAGAATGTACCAAACCATCAATGGATGGCAAGGAGTAACCACTTGGAAAGAATTGAAGTTGACTTTGCCAAAGTCTCGGCTTGTGTCTCAGAAGTTGAAGCCTTATGGAAAGGATATGAAGAAACCTTGTGCATGCAAGATTTGTGGAGAAATGGGACACACCCATAAAGAACACAAGGATTAATGCCCTAATTGTGAAGGAAGTCACCCAGTTGAAGAATGCCCAACTAGGCAGATTACTTGTTTCTTGTGTGAAGGGACTACCCACTATCCTCCTCAGTGTCACATTTACCCCATGGTACAACGAACCATCCAACAGAAGAAAGAAGTAATGAAAGGAGCCCTCATGAAAATTTTAGAAGAAGCTGTGATGAAGGAAGAGATGGAGGACACACCTAAAGAAGACCCGAGTACACCCTGCACTAAGTCTTGTTATTCATGTGGAGAAGAAGGACACATCTCCCAAAATTGTTTGAATGGGGATCTAGTAGAATTCACGACAGAGGAAGTAGAATATGACCCACAAGAAATAGAAGCCATGATTGGCATGGAAAGGTCCAGGAAGAGAAGAAGATTGGATTCCAGGAAGGACCCGAGTCATATCACCTCTTATAGGTGCAAGGAGTCAGAGCACTACCTTAACAATTGCCCAAAAAGGAAACCTCGATACTTGTCAGAAGTAATATGTTTTAGTTGTAATGGAGCATGGCACTTTGCCAGAGAATGCCCCAAGGAGAAGGAAACTTGTGCTAGATAGTTGAGTTTGCAACCAAAGAAACGGAGTAGTAGAAGTGAGAACATTTTCTTTTATATTGAGGTGTTGAGTTGAGACATGTAATGGAAAAGCGAGAGATCGTAATCACTTGAGAATGAATAAAATTAGCATCATTGGAACTGATATGGATTTTATGAGTTGTTACTCTATGAAGAAGGATTTTGGCCATTCTGAGGATATGAGAAATATGGTCTATGGATGATTTGTGCATTTTAAGGGTGGTAGTACCATGTAAGAACCGTTGACCCCTGAAAAAGATAAGGATACTGCACTAAGTGGATTTTGGACAAAATGAATACGAGTTTTGTCTCGATATGTGTGATACCCCAAGAGCGTGTGGGATGAAGTTGGAGAACGTCAGTTGTTTGGACCAAATGTGATCAAGGAGTCAAAAGAGAATGTTAAGTTGATTCGAGACAGACTGAAGGTAGCTTAGTCCAGACAGAAGAGTTATGCAGACTCAAAATGCAAGGAGGTAGTCTATGAAATGGGAGACGGAGCATGTCTTCGTGTGTCCCCTCTGCGAGGAGTTAAACGATTTGTAGTTAAGGGAAGGTTAGCCCTGAGATTTGTAGGACCATACCGAGTTTTGGAGCGTATGGGAGAAGTGGCCAACAAGTTGGAGTCACCCGAAGGACTGTCAGGAGTTCATGATGTGTTTCACGTTTCCCAGTTGAAGAAGTGCCATGCAGAGATGGCCAATATTCCCCTGTAAGAATGCTTGACCCTGGAAAGGAAAATGATGTTCCACGAAGTAGAATATGGACTTCATAAGTATAAGTTTTTATCCCGGTATGTGGGATATCCCACGAGGATGAAGAGATGAATTACTATTGGATATAAAGGAGGTATGATGTTGGAAATATGGATCAAGGGAAAATCCATGATGAGTCTGAGTAATCATGTCCTAGTTTGGTGCCAATAGAAGGAAGGAAGACAGTACAATTGGATGGATTTAAGAATACTAGGAAGTTGGAAGTTGGAATAATGATCAGTTGCCCGATGATAAGTTCAAGGACTACAAGTGATGAGATGGGCCATAACCCACAGGCCCCAGGACCTGCCAAGAAGCAAGCACATTCTTGTTGAAGGAAAAACCGTGGAAGAAGTTCGATTTTATCGATAGACGATCTTATAGGAGTAACGCAAAACCTGAGAGTTGTAAATGAATGATAGATGTTTGTCTGGCTTGCGGAATCTATGGATATATCCGAACTTGGTTCGTCGATAAGAGAAATTCTGCAATGCATGTGAGGATAACCGAGTGTTAGAATGCGAGATTCGCTAAACCGTATACAGGGTAATGATTTGGGTGCGAGATGGATTGATCACCATACCGACTTACTCTTATTATCTGCCTTGCTATATGGGATGGTAAATCTGAGTGACTTACCTATAGTAGAGAGACGACGATCACAACCCTGTTTAAACCTTAGAATGGTATAGCAATTTTCCCTGGTACAAGGCAGCTTTTGCCAACCGTAGGATATACGGTGAGGATCAACCCAGACCCATTCCCTGCAGGAGAAACCAAAATTGGATGACCGCCATGAGATATCGATAGTTGTTTAGTATTGGCGCCAGACCCGTCGGCTAAGAAGACCCGGTCTCGGAATAACCTTACCAAGAGGAAAGGACAGAAGAATTGAGGAAAAGGTTATGCCACTCCCGGAAGAGCTTAGAGAAGGATTTTTCTCGAGGATCTAAGAAGACAGACACTGTCAAGAATAAGGATGGAGTATATGAGTATTGATGGGACCGTAGCAATGCTTCTAAGGGTGGTAGCACCCCAGACCCCCCCTGTGTCGGCATTCTGGGAACGGGGGTCCCCAGACTTGCCTGCCTATGGCCTGCGGCATGGCTCAAAGAGGGGCCGAGCACGGCCCATCTTCATCCACACAGACCCAAGACCCTCGCGAGGGGCCAAGCCTCGCGGGGCGGACGACACGGAGCTTCCTCAAGCACGGCCTCATCAGGCTGGCTCGCGAGGAGGCGGAGAGATCAAGGCGGGGTACCTCACGAGGTGCCCATGACGCAAGCCATGACGACCAAAGGCGCCAGGCGGGCGCCAGGCGCGCAGTGTCCTCCTTTCCTCTTTGGTGCAAAGGGAGCAAGCGCGGGCGAGAGCATCAAGCAAAGGCACCCATTTTGGTGCAACGAGACCAAGACCAGTCCAACGGCAGGGAGGAAGTCATTGTGGAGCCCAAGCCAGCGTCACCACCAGAGTCTTTGGCAGGCGAGGACCAACTTTAGTCAGGATAAGTGTACTAGATGTTCCCCTTCAAAATGGCCAATTGTTAGCGCCCTTCCCACTCAATATTTGGGGAAGAGGCCCAGGGCCTTTGCCTATATATAGGACTAGCCACCCCCAGGGTAGAGGGGGGGATGAAGAGATCAGATCAGATCGAAATCAGAGAGAGAATCGAGAAGAGAGAGAAAGAGAAGGGTGATTGAACTCCTCCCAGCAGTTCATCCCCTCAGCCAAGAACAGACCCTCGCGAGGCTGTTCTTCCTTGTATTGCTCATCATCATCAGCCCAAGAGGCAATCCACACACCACACACTGGAGTAGGGTATTACACCACAATGGTGGCCCGAACCAGTATAAACCCTGTGTCTTTTGTGCTGTTCTTTCCATAGCTTAGATCTTAGCGAGGCGGAGGGGTGCAGGTAGGTAGAAGGCGAAATCTCCGTGCGCACCCCAGTGTTCGAACCTCAAGGGTCTGCCGGAACCCGAAATCCGACATTTGGCGCGCCAGGTAGGGGTGCGCCGGAATTCGTCTTCGACCACCCCGTTCTCCTCCGACCATCGCGTCCATGTCTGATGCTCGTCGGGCCCGCGCCGAGGGCCGGGCCGCTCTCGCTTCTCGCGTCGCCTAGACGGCTCCTGTCAGCGGGCGTCCTCGCCGTTCCCCATCACCTGCCGTCAACGCCGCCACCGGCCCGGCGGGGGACGAGCAGCAAGCGTCATCTCAGCATCCGTCTGTGCGGCAAGACGGCCGCACCGCTACTCCCTCGCTCACCCCAACTGGTTCTTCATCCCGCGCGCTCTGCGCACCCATGGAGGCTCGAGTTGCGCTCATCGCGGCAAACGAGCTCCTGCACTACCGTCCCGTCGATGACGTCTATGAACAATGGCTCGACCGCGTTGCCGAGCTCGTCCGCGCCGCAGGTGGCTCTCCTGCGCCGTCCGTTCCGCTGCACCGCACCCCGCCCCGCGCGGGCGACGAAGCTCCGGCGGTGCCCCGGCCGCCTCCTCCTCAAGAAGGCGCCATGGCTCCAAGGCGCGTGGCCCCTGGGCGGAACCTGCTTCGTCAGGTGCCAGCGCGGCAAGAGCAGAGCTGCCAAGAAGTCCCTCGCCCGCAAGAAGCTGCCCGGGCGCTCCCTGCTCCAGCACGTCGCGACCATGCTCCTGCTCCCGCACGTCAAAACCCCGCGCTGCTCCCAGTTGCAGCGCGTGGGGACATGCAAGACCAAGCTCTCCGTCACCCAAGGCCTCCCGTGGCCACGGCAGGCTGCCGCGCCTTCACCACCGAGCTATGCAGCGTCGCGTGGCCCGGCAAGTTCAAGCCAAACCTGCCTCCTCGTTACGACGACACGGCCGACCCTGCGGAGTTCCTCCAGCTCTACGAGCTGGGCATCGAAGCTGCCAATGGAGACGAGAAGGTCATGGCGAACTGGTTTCCCATGGCGCTCAAGGACGGGGCCCGCACCTGGCTCCTGAACCTGGCTCCAGGCACGATCTCCTCCTGGGACGAGATGCGCACCCGCTTCATCGCCAACTTCCAAGGTACTCGCGACCGGCCACTCGCCGTGAGTGACATGCGCCGCATCAAGCAACAACCCGGAGAGACCCTGCAGAAGTACATCCAGCGCTTCAACAACGCACGCCTCAAGATTCCCAAGGTGACCGAGGAGGCCATCATCTCAGCCTTCTCCGACGGCGTGCGCGATGTGATGATGAAGGAGGAGCTGGCGATGCATGAAGACCTGTGCACTTCCTTGGAGTTGTTCAACTTGGCAACCAAGTGCGCCAGGGCTAAGGAAGGGCGACTCTCCCTCCTTGAGCTGCCTGCCACAGACCCAGAAGAGAAGAAGCCCAAGGCCAAGGATGTGAAGCGCAAGGGGGCTGCCATGCTCGTGGCAGAACCAGACACCAAGCGGGGCAGAGATCAGCCCGAACCTTCCAAGGGCAGTCGGTACTGTGTGTACCACGACCTCCACACCCACAACACCAACGAATGTCAAGAGCTCCGAGCCGTGCGATAAGGAAGGATCGGCCGTCGCCCCGACCGCGGTGACTGGGGCTACGGTCGAGGAGGGGGAAGGAACGCAGGATGCTGGGAAGACCGCTGCCCGCGCCAAGGGTAGCGTGATCAACCTCGCGAGGATCGCTGGCAAGACCCGCCTCGCGAGGGAGACTGGAGGGATCAACCTCGCGAGGATCACCCGCAAGGCAACGCAGGCCTCCCTCCGCTGCCGCCGCAGCCAAGGAGAAACGAGGACTGCCATCAGGACGAGGGGGCTAGGGGCTTCTAGGAGCCGCGCGCGATCGCCTGCATCCTGGGCGGGGCTCAAGCCCCAGCCTCTCAAAGCATCTTCAAGCAGTTCGCCCGCGAAGTGAATGCAGTCCTCCCCAAGCTCGTTGCCACGCGCCCTCTCAGGTGGTCGGCATGCGCCATCACGTTCAGCTCAGCAGATCAGCTCAAGTATGCGGCCACAGCCGGAGTCCTCCCGATGCTTTGTTCCCCAATCATCAGCAACATGGTGGTCACCAGGACCCTCATCAATGGCGGGGCAGGGCTCAACGTCCTGTCCGTGGAAACATTCAACAATCTCCAAGTGCCCTACAGCTAGCTTCAGCCAACCAAGCCTGTCTCCGGAGTCACCGACGACTCCACGGTCCCGATCGGGCAGGTCCGCCTCCCTGTCACCTACGAGGCACGCGACAACTACTGCACCGAGCTCATCGACATTGATGTCGCTCACATTCCCCTGCCGTACAACGCCATCCTTGGGTACCCAGCGCTGGCCAAGTTCATGGCCGTAACTCACCACGGCTACAACGTCCTCAAAATGCCAGGAAGTGGCGGAGTCATCACGGTGCCCTGTGAAGAGAAGGACGCGGTGTGTTCCCTGGAATGAGCCTTTCAGGCCGCATCACTGGAAGACCCAGATCGCGGAAGCAGGAGGCTTCCCGAGACCGCCCCCAAGAAGAAGAAGACATTGTCTGGCCCGGCCCCTCAGGAGGTAGGCCCCTCAGGGCCCGCGCCTGCCCAGGGGGAACCTCCTTCCATCGCATAGGAAAGAGCGCTCGGCGCCCTCCTCAGGCAGGGCTCGGGGGCTCTCCCCTGGAGGGCCACCGACCTGGCTAAGGTCACGAGGGAGGCGCTTGGGCACCACATGGAGGCGTGTTTCGAAGCACGTTTCCCTCAAGAAGGAGTAAGGCAAGGAGAGCCAGACCCTCAGGAGTTCGTCAGCAAGGCCATTCAGGAGCTGCAGGAGTCAAGAGTCATGAAAGGCGGCTGCCGCCTACTAGTTGTGGCTCCCCATCCAGGCGAGGATGGTGGGCTGCGTGTCTGCATCGACATACCAGGGCTCAATCGAGTCGCCTCTCTGGAGCGCCTCAGGCCCTCGCGAGTGGGGCGCTGGAAGGTCCACCCCACAGCTACGTTCGCATGCCTTATGGCTTGCCGAACGCGGCTGCCACATACCAGCGCCTCATGAGGGGCATCATGGAGGCTCAAGAGGCCAGGCGTTCTGCAGCCCTGGCGGAGATGGAGATGGTCCGCGAGGAGCCACCAGCGCCTCCGGAGCCTCCCGAGGCCCCTGGGCCTGGGGGCTCGTGAGGATCGGCTTCCGCAGCCCACCGAGTCTGCTACACCAACACTCCTTCGTCCTCGACATCATCAGGTGACATCTTTCAAGTTTCATTTCTAGCTGGGAGCGCCCCCCCAAGGCTGCATTATTCCCAGGCCCCGTGGGTCCGTCCCTGCGGCATGTATTCCTTTTATTTCATGTTGTTAGCTTACTTTGTTGGGGGCGCTCCATGGGCTGCATCATCCCCAAGTCACTCGGGCCTGACCCAGTGATGTCCGCCTTCCCAACATCTATTTGAATGAATCCACTCCTTCGCGGCTAATGTGTTTGACCTAGTTGCCCGCTCAACTGACGCCAACTGACGGAACTGCTCCCAAACGGCACGACGCTTGCGCATGGGTCCGTCCCTGCAACACCGAGAAACCTGAATGGCTGAGCTCTGGTCGCGGTAGCCCCGCATGGCGCCACCTCGTCAAGCTTTCAGTGCCTCATCACCCCTCGGAAGCAACCAATGGCTGACTGTCAATTGTCATGGCAACCCCTCGTTCTTTCTATGATGGGTCTACAGGATCTCCTAAAGGAGCTACGTCAGGCGAGACCCTTGCGGTGTATCCTTCACTCTCATCTGCGCGAACCGCTTGCACGTTAAAGGGGGGGTGCCTGAGCATCACGACTCGAGGCTCCTACTGGCTCTCCAGCCCTCACCCTCTGGCCTTGTCCACGGCATCGCGACCTGGCATACCAGCGACGGCTGAGACTCGCTCGAGGGCCGGGACTCGAGGACGTAGAGCAGAAAGGGGAGCAAAGGCAAGAGGGGAGGGACACGTGAGGACCTCGCCGAGAAACCTCACGCCTGCCGATGCACGGACCCGGCGACACACCAGAGAGCGGCCCCTGATTCTCGAGATAAGTCACCACCCGGAAGCACCAGCTACCGTGACACCATCCCCGCACCTAATGCAATCCCGTGTTAGCGACGCCGCTCTCCTTTCTCACCGAACGACGGCTGCTTGAGCGCCAAAGGGGACCTCCTGAGCATCACGACTCAGGGGCTCTTACCAGGCCCCGGGTCGCTCACCTCCTGGCCTTGACCATGGCATCGCGACCTGGCATACCAGCGATGGCTGAAGCCGCCTTGGGACTGGGACCTGTCGCTGTAGAGCACCAAGCCCCCGTGAGGTTCGAAAGGGAGAACTGAGCTAAGACGGAATGAGCAACTCGCACAGTTCTACGACAAGGGTTATATTAACAAAACAGGATCACAGGCACCTTACAAGCCCCCATGGGACGCGTCTTTGATTCCTCGCAGGGAACAGATCCTAAAAGGACGCTAACTACGCGCGCCCCTGCAAAAGACGCCATCATCAACAGTGGGCCGTCAAGCACCGGCGCCAGCCCCATCCAGATCAGAGTCGGCGACGGCTTGATGAGCCCGCCCTACTCCAGGAGCGGCGCCGGCTCGGGGGCTCGTAGCTGTCGTCGCTCGTCTCCGGAGTCGCGAAGAGCTCACCGGAGTCGCTGGAACCTCCAACGCCTCCACCGCCTGAGGAGCCACCAAGGGAGCGGTCGGTGGGCACAGTCCTCGCCGTAGCATGGTCCCGACCATCTCTCCCGGGCAGCACTCCAGCCGACGCCCGTTAGCATCGAAGACCTTGAAGAACATCACCGAAGCACCGTCGTACTCCAAGTGGATCGCGAGGGCGCCTCTTGTCCTGCAAACCCGGGCGATTTCACTCCAGCCTCGAGTCATGAAGACCTCGCCCGGAGTAACGACCGCGACCTCTGCCTCGGTCGCGAGGGTGCTGCAGCCGGTGTGCTGCAGCCAAAGCTCCAGGAGTTCTCCCTGCGGGATGATGGAGGTGAAGAAGGGAGGAAGGCGAATCCAGGACTGAGGAGGCATGGCGGTGTGGAGCACAAACTCTCGGGAGGAGCCCTCGGTATGGACCCCAGGGGGGACGACCCACACCTTCGTGACTCGTCGGTGCCGACGGCGGCGCCGCCCGTGGTGATCGGCATCGACTCCTTCAGAGCCCTCGATGTGGGCGTACAAGGGAAGCGGGAACCCCGGTGGTGGCTGCTCGCACCAGGGCCTTGACACCACCTGATGGGCCCCCTCGTCCCGACCGCGGAGGGCGAGCCGTTTCTTCGGCGGGAGCGGGTCTGGTCCCTCTCAGGGAGCCTTTCCCTTCTCTGCCGTCGAGAACCGGTGAATCGGAGCCATCGCAGCAAGGCGGAGCAAGGACCGGGAAGAAGGAGAAGCAAGAAGGGATGGACTAGAACGGCGCACGCCATTCCGTACTTATGGCCGGCGAAGGCCAACCGCCGACCTCCACGATCACAGGTAATCATGACCCGCTTTGCATGCAGGGACTT
The DNA here is from genome assembly GCF_018294505.1 of Triticum aestivum. Taxonomy (NCBI): domain Eukaryota; kingdom Viridiplantae; phylum Streptophyta; class Magnoliopsida; order Poales; family Poaceae; genus Triticum; species Triticum aestivum. The sequence continues at coordinate 223,127,241 of NC_057794.1, read as the reverse complement.
GTCCAATCCGTGCAGTTGCCGAGGCGCCATGGGAAAGTGGAGACGCCCACGTCCAACCAACCGCCACGCGGCGCCCAAGGCCGCAGGCTGTTAGGGCCCGCGGCGCTTCGCTCTTGCCCTTTCGCCTCCCTACACGGCCAAGTCCGGGCGCGCCTTGGGTCCGGGGGCTACTGTCGTCATTCTGGGAACGGGGGTCCCCAGACTTGCCTACCTGCGGCCTGCGGCGTGGCTCAAAGGGGGCCCCAGCACGGCCCATCTTCATCAACACAGACCCAGGACCCTCGCGAGGGGCCAAGCCTCGCGGGGCGGATGACACGGAGCTTCCTCAGGCACGGCCTCATCAGGCTGGCTCGCGAGGAGGCGGAGAGATCAAGGAGGGGTACCTCACGAGGTGCCCGTGATGCAAGCCATGACGACCAAAGGCGCCAGGCGGGCGCCAGGCGCGCAGTGTCCTCCTTTCCTCTTTGGTGCAAAGGGAGCAAGCGCGGGCGAGAGCATCAAGCAAAGGCACCCGTTTTGGTGCAACGAGACCAAGACCAGTCCAATGGCAGGGAGGAAGTCATTGTGGAGCCCAAGCCAGCGTCACCACCAGAGTCTTTGGCAGGCGAGGACCAACTTTAGTCAGGATAAGTGTACCAGATGTTCCCCTTCAAAATGGCCAATTGTTGGCGCCCTTCCCGCTCAATATTTGGGGAAGAGGCCCAGGGCCTTTGCCTATATATAGGACTAGCCACCCCCAGGGTAGAGGGGGATGAAGAGATCGGATCAGATCGAAATCAGAGAGAGAATTGAGAAGAGAGAGAAAGAGAAGGGTGACTGAACTCCTCCCAGCAGTTCATCCCCTCAGCCAAGAACAGACCCTCGCGAGGCTGTTCTTCCCTGTATTGCTCATCATCATCAGCCCAAGAGGCAATCCACACACCACACACTAGAGTAGGGTATTACACCACAACGGTGCCCGAACCAGCATAAACCCTGTGTCTTTTGTGTTGTTCTTTCCATAGCTTAGATCTTAGCGAGGCGGAGGGGTGCAGGTAGGTAGAAGGCGAAATCTCCGCGCGCACCCCAGTGTTCGAACCTCAAGGGTCTGCCGGAACCCGAAATCCAACACCCTGTGATGATCGATGGATTTTGAGGAGACCCCAAACCTAACCTATTTCTTTCTAGCCTCTCCGAATCTCGAGGACAAGATTCATTTTAAGGGTGGTAGGTTTGTAACATCCCAAAATTCTAAATTTTGGAATGTTATAATAAATAGATAGATTTGATTGTTTGTTTGATTGATTGACTGAAAGTGAGTGAATTTGAAACCTTTTGAAAGTTAAATGAGAGGGAATAAAAGGACTTTGCCAAACTTTTACCTTTTTCTTTTTGATCCCCATGAATTCAAATTCTTTTCATCACAAAACCCTGGAGAGAAGATGACATGACTTCTTCCATTTATTTAAATGACAAGGGGTGTTGAAAATATTTGAATTTCATTTGAGAATATTTCCAATTCTGAAACTTTATGCAACTCAATGATTTTCACGAGCGAAGATAAAATGACTTCTTCAAATTATGTGAAATATGAGTTGGGAGTTTCAAAGGATCGATTTCAAAGTCCTGTTGGAATTAATTTTCAATTTGGAGTTATTTGAGTTTTATTCAAATTATTTTTCTCCAAAAATAAAATATATGGAAATTGGGGTAACATGATTCCCTACAATAGAAAATTGGAGAGAAATGAATTTGAATTCATTTTGGTATTTTAAAATGATCTTATAGGATTTTAATAGGGCAGTAGCACTCTTTGAATTATCTGATTTTGTGTGGAATTTATTTGGCATTATAAAAATGTTCAAGCTGTAGGAAATCTTTTTCTGAAAATTTTGATATATTATATGCCTATACAATATTTTAATTATTTCGTTTTAATTATTTTATTTGTCTCGGAAATGTTTAAAAAAAACACTCTCCGCCGCCGAACTAGGCCGGCCCATCATGCCGCGGCCCAGCCAACCGCCGCACCGACCGACTCCGCGCCGGAGTCCGGCCGGTGTATGTCGCGTCGCCGCCGTATCCGCTCGGGACACCTCCTGAGTCGGCGCCGCTCCGGCCCCTTTAAATAGCGGGGACGCCGGCCCCCCCGAGCCCACAGCGTCGCAGCCGCCGCC
>NC_057794.1:223039820-223124768 GCF_018294505.1 Triticum aestivum | reverse complement strand
CCGCAGACGCCGCTCCACCGCCGCCGTAGCCGCCGCTAGCCTCCCCGCGCCGCCGCACCCTTGTCCATAGCCCTGCCTCGCCGCCCGGAGCCCCGCCGCCGCTGCTCGACGTCGGCGGAGTCCGCCGCCGCCGTGGTAAACCCTAGCCCCGACCCCGCCATCGGATCTTGATCCGACGATCTTGATTCGTTTCGTTTTTTTCTCTCGTTCCGGCTATTTAACAGATGTTCGTTCGTTTAGTAGTCCTTAGTGAACAGGTTCATCATATTAGTTCTGTTAGCGAACGTTCGCTCGGAAGAGTTTTTCTTTTTCCTTTTAATTTCGGCTATGGACCCATCCGTGAAGATTTTATTTACAGATTAGTCCCTGATTTTCAAACCCTCACTACTTTTTGCTCGTTAGTCCAAATTGAACGAAACCAACGCTCACGTCTTCGGTATGATCTCCTCTATCCAGTAATCCAACTGAAACATGTTTTTGAAAAGTTTAAAATTTGAATTAGATCAGATTTGAATTCAAACTTCGTTTGATCATACCTTGAGTTTCATAGCTCCGTTTGAGTTGATTCTTTTTCCAAATCGAAGCTCTTGACCTAAACTTTCTGATAAGGCCAAATTCACTTAATTTGGGTACTGTTAGAAATTGTTTTATGTTGCAAGAGTTATTTGCTTGGTTTTGACGTTTTCCGAATTGTTTTCTTTGTTCTCTCCGATCTTTGAGTGATTGCTTATGTGTGGTTACTATTGCTTGCTTACGATAGATTGACCGGAGTGTGATGAGTAGAACTATCAAGAGTTTTGAGTGCTAATCATCTTCATCAACATTGCAGGCAAGTTCACACTTTGATCATACCTCCTACTACCCAGTTTTATTGCATTAGATCAATCCTCAAACATTGCATGATTAGGATCTAATTAAATTGTGGGATGAGAAGTAGTTGAGGTAGTACCTATTACCTGTTGTATTATTAAACCTTTGAGAGTTACTTCTACGTTTGCCTATTATGTCATGCTATGCTAGTAGACGTGGATTGGGTGAGTGATATCCATGACAGATGTGAGTTTGTTAATTAATGGTTTATCTAAGGTGGCAACTTAAACACACATCTGGGTGGATTGAGGTACCTGGGTATTCCAGGATTGCCTGTTTTTCTTTATGGACAGCCACCCAGGCCCAAAGGGATCATGATATTTTTCATACTAGAAACTTCCGTGTGCAGCCACAAGCTATTATGGGCTCTGGCATAGTTGATTAAGTCGTGCGAACTCTTACAGGGTAGACTAGCAGATGTAGGGGAAAGTAGGTGTAATGGTCTATCCATCGTAAGGTGCTAGCGCTTCTGAAAGACTATGTATCGGTCATCCGTTTCTCAAACACCGTGTAGTGCGAGAAACCAAACGGAGGCGATCGAGTCTTGTGGGGAAAAGTGCAAATACCTCTGCAGAGTGTATAAACTAATCATGATTAGCCGTGTCCCCGGTTATGGACGTCTTGAGTATCTAGTACTTGGATTATCCTGTTGATCTCATCATGTTATCTAAATAATTGTTGGGTTTTAATGATGATGCTTAATTGGGATTGAGAATGCTATCAACCATTCTCAATGTTTAACAACCACCATGATAGTTAAATAAAATTTATTCCTTTGCAGTAGGGAAAAATTGGCTTTTCGCAAAAACTTTATAACCATAGAGCTTTTCCACCAGCCATATATGCATGTAGTGATAGCCATTGTTCATCATTTCTCTATGGTGTGAGTTTGCCAGTACATTCAATGTACTGACCCTTTGTGGCTGCAACGTCTCATGTTGCAGGATTATCGTACGACGAGTAAGCGATATGTTAGGGTTACGATTTCTACACTCAACTTTGCCGTTGGTGTTGATGGGAATCCACAACCTTGTTACTTCCGCCATTTTGGATTGAGGTATTAGTATTTTACGTTACTTTCTACATGTGATTTACCTCTGTTATAAATCCTCGAGTATTGTGTGTGTCAGCATACCGATCCAGGGATGACACTTAAGCACAGAGACTTGATCCATTTGGGTCGGGTCACTACACAGACCTACAAATATGCCAATCGGGCTGAATGTGCATTCAGCAATAGTAGTATAGATGGACCATAAGTGGCACGCATCGGAAAGGCCAAGATGCTGGCTAAAACAAGGATACTATTGTAGCCAAAAAAAGTACATCGGCCTGGCTTATGTATGTTAGTTGATATTATTGATCCATATACTCTATAAGTGTTTATATGTTTGTTAGTTCCGTACATTCTTGGTTGATTGACTCGGTATTTGAATCTTGATACATCGCTTGTGTACATATCTAAATGGGAGTACACATTATGTTGTGTGTGACATTTGAGTTGGACATGAAGTGTTCCAAATATTCGAATTCACCTTAAACTGGATTCTAGTTTCTGAATTTGAGTATCGGCATTTGTAAACCATATTCATATATGACAGTGGAATGCATCTTTGTCGTCCTTTTGAAGATATATAAAAACACATAGAATGATTTATAAAGATTCATATAGGAATACAAAATGGATTCCTATTTATTTGCCAGGGTAAACGTGGATGCTTATTGTCCCAAAATTTGAAAGAAACAGCAAAATGTCCACTCCCACATCGGCTGCCCGAAGCCAAGTGTTTGGGAGATGGAAATTACTGTCTACCCATTACACGGACAATCCATCGGCCCGATTTCCACTGCTCTAAATAGGGGTAGGTTAGTAACTTCAATTAGACGTGACACAACCGCCTCTGAGCCCATTCCGACACGGTGGGCGTCAAACATGGGCGGCAAAACTCATTTGATTCAAGCTCGTCTGAAAGACCTCCGTTTCTCCCTCCATTCCCCATTCATACACAGTGGGCGGCAAAACACCCTCTCCTCGTCCGAAATAGATGTAGGATAATATTTTAAATAGGGGCAGATGTGTAACTTCCATCAGGCGTGACACAACCGCCCTACCTGTCAGCCCCGTTCATACACCGTGGGCGCCAACTGTGGGCGGCAAAACACCCTCTCCTCGCCCGAAATAGTTACCGGCAAATATTTGGGAGATGCAAGATTACCGTCCTATCCCCAACCGACAAGACGTCCAAATTTGAAACAGGGGATAAGTTCGTAACTTTCCCATATTTCAGACAGGCGCGTCCCAAAAACATGGTTCCCTGTACCTCTCCCTCCATTTTCCCATTCATACATCGTCCGTGCTAGAACACCCCATTCCCACACCAGCCTCCGTCCGCCACCCCATCCATCGCCGCTGTCCTCCACCACATCCATCACCATCGTCCTCCACCATGCCGGAGCGCCTACCAAGACCGCGTCGTCCACTGCTAGAGATGGACGTTTCTCATCCACGGCGACGGACCAATAGCCTTGCATCGCGTCCTCTCGCTTCATCGGCACCGTCGGCCTCTTTGCCGGGGCCGCTCACACGACCTTCTCTTCAACCGCAACGGAACTTATCCCCCGATGCACCCCTCTATCGTTGCAGATCTGCTTCAACGCCACCGACAGCCATCGCACCCCCGATGCCTACACGACGCCGCAAGAGAGGTGGTACTTCATATCTCCTCAACTTTTTGATCTCAACCAGAAAATAGATCTTAACTTGGTTACTCTACTTTCTTTTCAGCTCTTAGAATTTAGTTCTTAGTTCGAAGCAAACAATGGATGCTAAGTATCATTTCTCCGGTTTGTAGTTTCAAATCTGCCATGGCACAGCCATAATACGGTTTAATTGATCATGCTTAGGGTTTAATTGATCATGTTGGTTCCGTGGTGGTTTCTTTAATAGAAATCAGAGGGGAAACCCTCTTTTGCTAAAAAAATATGCTTAGAGTTTCCCCCTTTTATGATCACTATACGATCAGAATACATGCTTTGTGTCATAATAACACTGCTCCACCCATCAAGCAAAACAAGCTTAGTTGTTCAAATACGAATATGATATTATTAAAATAGAGTTGTTTAATTGGTCAGCTAAATGTTCCTAAATTAGTTTCAAAAATGCATGTTCGCCACTCGGGTGTGTATCTCTGTGTGTGGTCTGGTCAGCACGGTTGGGGAGGTGAACTTTGCATATGCAGGGGTTTATAGGGAGACACTCTCCGAGTTGAAACTGCAATGCATTCCATAGATAATCTGACTACTTTTTTATGTTTTCATGAATCTCAGATTCTGAACATCATCATAATGATTATGAGCTTGTGCGCATAAAAAGAATAAAGCAGAACAATGCCATGGCTGTCAAACTTGGCATTAAGGGACTGAAATCAAGTCTGGATGCAATGCAATGCAAACACTCTCCACCTACGGATTCATGCTCAGAATATGATCCTAATAGTGATTCTGAGCTAGAGGGAGACCTAAGTCAATGTAGCTCCCTAGTGGAGGAGTCAAAGGAAGATGCCCTATCTTATTCACCCATCAAGGTACTTGCTCTAACTTTCCAAGGTTACATTGCTCGCACATATCTTGCAACTGATGCTTTGCATTGCTTCTACTTTGTTGAACTGCCATTAGCTTAGTTTACACACCGTGTATGTGAATACGCCCTGCCTATCCATTTTCAGTACATATTCCATCTATCATCATACCATATTTATCCATTCAAATGCTGTTCTTGTGTATCAGACGTTCAAAAGGAAGAGGGCAATTGCTGATAGTGGAGGAGCACAAGCAAAGTATTTGGAAAAGGTACTGCCACCTGATAAATCAAATAGCCCATTAGGTGTAGTTGCAATATCACCTGACCCACAAAATACCCCAACTCTAGCAGACTCTAGCCCTACTACACTGGTCATTTCTGATGCCCCAACTCAGCAGACCCCAACTGCAGCAAACAGTATGATTATGCCAGTTGACATAGCACCAGGTGTACGACGCAAAACCCCCATTCCAGCAAATAGTACACCAAATCCAGTTGCCAAATCCCTTTTCGAACCAGAGAGAGCCCCAATTGCAGCAAATAGGACCCCTGTTCCATTTCTTCACAGTTTAGAAGACGAAGCTTATGTTGTTGTCAGGAACTTTGTGCGCATCTTTCCTTCATGGAAAGATTATACCACAGACACAGAACAATTTCCAGTCTTCCTTCGCAACTTACGTGTAAGTAATGTACTAATGTTATTCATGGTCATTACTGCATATGTTTCTGCTGACATAAGACACAAGATTTCATTCTTTTAAATAGGCGAGGCGCAAACTGGATTGTGATGATGAGCAAGGGTTGGTTGCGCTTTTCAAGCACTCATTGATGAAGTATCGTTCCTACCTGAGGCAAGTGCACTTCGATGGCAAGCCTCTGAACGAAATTTCTGTAAAGTCTCCGGTGCTACATTTATCCGACGGTGACTGGAATAATCTTGTTACACATTGGTCTCGGCTGCAGCGTAAGGTACTGTCTATGATATCACATCACAATTTGAACTACATTTCTGCATTTGCCTTAATGTCTCACTTGTACGAAAACTGTTAGCAGAAGAACATTCGTTCTCAAGGGACCACAGAATCTCGTAACTATACTGCACACTACATTGTTCTTGTGAGTACTTCTTGCCCTGTATGACCATACTTACTTTCATATCTATTTGATTATGTAGCATCACTGCACATGTTAGCCTCGTAATCGTCCATTTGGTGGACATTATAAGATCCCTATGGACTCTTACATAAATTTAGAATCAACCCGATGCTTTTGAAGAGGTTTAGCTCTGCAGTCCTCTTGTAAGGACTGAACATGGTCTATCATTGTACTTACATTAACAGCTACTCCCTCCATCCCATAATATAAGAACGTTTTGTACAGTACGCTAGTGTTCAAAACACTCTTGTATTATGGGAAGAGGGATTGGTTCATTTTGTAGCATTTTGCATCTTATCTCCCTCGCCCACCATTTACTAAAAAAGATCAGATCTATATTTAATCTTACCAACAAGTAGAATACATAGACAATGCCAGTGCAGAAGTGTAGCCCATTGCTCTTGTCAGTACATTTTGTCTTGTAACGCTTGTACTTCCAGGGATTGCTAGTTGATTATGTAGCATCAATCTGCATCTTATCTTCATTATCCTCTATCCCTTCCAGTATTATGATATCTATAATTACTCTCTACAAAATGTAGAGTACAGGCAATGCTTATGAAGACGATTATGTGCTGAAATTCTTGAGTTATCCTTCCCTTGCCATGGAGAAGGGCATTATAAAGCCGGTGTTAACTGTTAATGTAAGTCAGTCCTTCTAAAGCCTTTATCCTCAACTGCTATTTAATTTGCTCATACTCCCTATCATTTACTGCTGTTTAGTTTGCTGTTAGTACCAAAATGCATGTTCGTAAGAACCGTAAGTTCTAAGTTTTACTTGTAAAACTAAATTCCTTATTCATACCATGCACATTAATTAATACTCCCTATATGTATGCTTGTTTTTGTGGATCTATAATCCAGTGTGTGGTGAAGCAACCCACGTTTGCACCTTGTCATCTCCTGTTTTATCTTACTGATGTGGCTGGTGATATGAACAACATGCCATGCACATTATCCAAAACAGATATAATGATTTTCTTTGCCCTTCATCTATGCTTGTTATGTTGACATGGTAATCCAGTAGTGTGGTGAAGCTCCCCGCATTATGAACAATGCAAAATTATGCTATTGATATTTTGAACATACTCTTTATTTTCTAATTTGAAATTGGATATAATTGACAGAACAGTTATCATCATTGTTTATACACGTGCAAAACTTGTCATCTCTCTGCTTTGTTTCAGGGTGATATGCCTGATGGCATGCACAAGTCTGCTGAAGGCTGTGAGACAAACCCAACATATATTGCAGCAAAGAAGGCAAAACATCTTGAAGATAGCGAGACAACCCCAAAGTCTTGTCTTGATGCAGTGTTCAAGTTACTTGAGACTAACAGTTAGACAAGCTCACAGAATTCGTTGTCTGAATCAGTTCGACTTCTTCAGTCCCAAGTTCTAGCAGAAAGGCATTCTGCAACTCAACATCGACTTGAAGTCCTATCTCTAAGAAAGATTGCGGAGAACACCAATGAGAACCTCATCACTAAACAGCTACACCTAGAAGCTATGACCGACATGCTAGGCCGGTCTCACAGCCTTGCTCAGCAGCTTGCGTAGCAGTTCCCCCGCAAGGCTAACCTTTCTTGACCTGTCTGGAAGTGGTCTCAGTTCAGTATTTTTGTTATGCTGCAATGGTGCCCAGTTTTTGTAATCTGCTTCTTCGTTGCGCTTTATGATCACTGGTGGCGAACTTTGATGCCGAGTGGATGTAATGATGTAGGGTAGAAACCCTATAGGCCGATCTTTCACGAAAGGAGCGGATCCCAATGATGAACACGAAGAACACGGGAAAGAAGACGAGGGGAAACACAAGAGAATCACTCAAACCAAACAAGAACAAGTCACACATGTGCTAGATCCTCGGATACATAGAACGATACACGAATCCACGGTCAACTAAGGACGATACAAAAGGGTAGCCGGTTCTTCTCCGAGAGGAGGTCTTGAATCCACAAGGGGATCTTCCCGTAAAGGGGTCTTGAATCCAAAGTGGATCTTCTCCGTAGAGGGGCCGCGGTCTCTCTCGTGGAGTAGATCCGATATGGATGAGCAATGCTCTATCTCTCAAATGAGCTAAACCAATTCTAACCCTAGAAAGTTGTACGGGATAGAGTATTTATAGTCTAGGTAACGAAAGGGTACACGGGCCTTGGCCCAAGTGACTGTGCGCAGGCAGGGCCGGTAGTACCGGTCAAGGGGGCGGTTGTTCCGCTGGGAGCTCATGCAGGGCGGAAGTACCAGTCCTGGAAGGCGGTAGTTCCGCTGGGAGGTCTGGCGCTGGCTTGCGGAGATGGACGTCGAAGGGGCCAGCGGTTATACCGGTTGTCGGGGCAGCAGTACCGGTCTTCTGGTAGTTACCAGCACATCTGGTGTAGTGCCGGCCTTGCACCGCTCGATCAAACAAGGCGGACCGGTTGTTGGGTGGTAGTCGGCCGGTTGTTCCGCCCGGGCGGTGGTCGGGCGGTTGTTCTGGTCCTTCCGGGCTGGGCAAAATGTCTCCATGCTCTTCATGTCCATCTTGCACCGTTCCATCTCCTTGGTTGCTTATATGGTACCTAAGCACACAGAGCAACTCCGATTGAGGTAGTAGCCATGTATCACGTGGGTCAAAGGGAAGTTCAACAAGGAGAGAGTTAACCTCGTTCTCGATGGTTCTCGCACGGGCTCTTGTCATGGGTCCAAGTGGTGTCGTGGGAGATGTAGGTAGGTCCATGGGGATGGCCTTGGGATGCTCCGCATCATCTCCCCTCCCTTGGGGAAGATCCATCCTCGGATCAAATTCTTCATCACCATGGAAGGGAGAGAGATCTTTGACGTTGAAAATGTCGCTCACGTTGTACTTGTCGCGCGGGAGGTCGATCTTGTAAGCGTTGTCGTTGTAGCGTGCAAGCACCTTGAAGGGTCCATCCGCTCGTGGTCGAAGCTTGGACTTGCGTTCTTATAGAAAGCGGTCCTTGCGAAGGTGTAGCCACACGAGATCACCAGTGTTGAAGACCATAGGTTGCTTGTTGACGTTGAGCTTGGTCGCAAGGCGTTGGACTTGGCGCTCGATGGTGTTTCTTGTATCTTCGCACCTTCTTGATATGGGTCGCTCGTGCACTTGTGTCCAAATTGATTCGCTCTTTGAGTGGTAGAGGTAGAATGTCCAATGGTGACAAAGGGCTGAATCCGTAGACGACCTCGAAAGGGGACTTGCCGGTTGTTGAGTGTCTTGCTCGGTTGCAGGCGAACTCGGCGATGGGTAGACACTCCTCCCACTCCTTGATGTTCTTCTTGATGAGTACTCGAAGTAGAGTGGAGAGTGTGCGGTTTGTCACCTCCGTTTGGCCGTCGGTTTGAGGATGGTATGCCGTGGAGAAGAGTAGCTTGATTCCGAGCTTGGCGCATAGGGTCTTCCAAAAGTAGCTAAGGAACTTGACGTCGCGGTCCGAGACGATAGTCTTTGGCACACCATGTAGACGCAATATTTCCCTACAAAAGAGATTAGCCACATGTGAAGCATCGTCTATCTTGTTACAAGGAATAAAGTGTGCCATTTTCGAGAAACGGTCCACAACGACGAATATGGAATCTTTCCCATTGCGAGTCCTAGGCAAACCAAGTACGAAGTCCATGCTAATGTCTTCCCAAGGTTGGTATGGAATTGGTAAAGGCATATAGAGACTATGAGATTGAGCTTTGGACTTAGCTTTGCGACATGTAGAACACCAGTTGGTGAAGCGATTGACGTCCCGAAACATCTTTGGCCAAAAGTAGCTCTTTGAGAGCGTGGCGAACGTCTTCTCGCGTCCGAAGTGTCCCATTAAGCCACCTCCATGAGATTCCTGCAAAAGCAACAAACGAAGCGAGGACTCGGGAATGCAAAGTTTGTTAGCTCTCATAAGGTAGTCATCTTTGATGTAATAGCGTTCCCAAAATGTATGCGACAAACACTTGGCATATGGAATGGCAAAAGTCGTATCACGCTCATATAAGTCTTTGATATGCTCGAAGCCAATGACATCTAACTCAAGTTGCGTGACAAGCATGCAAATGCGGGAAAGTGCATCTGCCACAACGTTTTCTTTAACCTTAATGTACTTGATGACATAAGGAAAAGACTCAATAAATTCACTCCATTTAGCATGACACTTGTTCAACTTAGTTTGTCCCTTAAGATATTTGAGAGTCTCATGATCGGTATGAATTATAAACTCATGGGGACGAAGGTAGTGTTCCCATTCATGCAAAACACGGACTAAAGCATATAGCTCTTTGTCATAGATGGGATAATTGAGTTGCGCTCTAGAAAGTTTCTCACTAAAGTAAGCTACGGGGCGCTTCTCTTGCGTTAACACACCTCCTATGCCATTACCACTAGCATCGCAATGAATTTCAAAGGGTTTGTCGAAGTTTGGTAAAGCAAGCATGGGAGCATGAGTAAGCAAATTCTTAAGCTCATTGAATGCGGTATCTTGGGATGGTCCCCAAACAAAAGGCGCATTCTTCTTGCTCAAAGCATGCAAAGGCGAAGCAATGGTGCTAAAATCCTTTACAAAGCGACGATAGAAGCCCGCAAGGCCAAGGAAACTACGCACGTGATGCAAGTTGGTTGGTTGCGACCAAGTCTTAATAGCATTGATCTTGGACTCATCTACATGACACCCTTAGAAGAGACAACAAATCCTAAGAAAATGAGCTTATCAACACCAAAAAGGCATTTCTCCATATTAGCATAGAGACGCTCTTTCCTAAGAGTTTGCAAAACGGTGCGGACATGGGTGACATGCTCTTGTATAGATTTGCTAAAGACAAGAATGTCATCAAAGTAAACCACAACAAATATACCAATATAAGGGCGAAAGACATGATTCATAAGGCGCATAAAAGTGCCCGGTGCTTCCGAGAGACCCATAGGCATGACTAACCACTCATACAAACCAAACTTGGTTTTGAAGGCGGTTTTCCATTCATCGCCCTCTTGTATGCGGATTTGATAGTAACCACTCTTAAGATCAATTTTGGAAAATATAGTGCCACCGCTAAGCTCATCTAGCATATCATCTAGGCGTGGAATGGGATATCTATAACGAATGGTGATAGCATTGATAGGTCTACAATCGGAGCACATGCGAAAACTACCGTCACGTTTTTGCACAAGAATGACCGGTACGGCACAAGGGCTCAAACTTTCACGCACATGTCCATGGTCTATGAGATGTTTTACTTGCCTTTGAATTTCTTTGGTTTCTTCGGGGTTAACGTGGTAGGGAGCTTTGTTCGGAAGCGGTGCTCCGGGTATGAGGTCGATTCGGTGCTCAATGCCTCGGAGAGGATGTAGCCCCGGAGGTAGGTCATCGGGAAAAACATCTTGAAATTCCTGCAAAAGAGAAGACAACACTAGAGGAAGAGTGTGAGAGCTGTTAGTTTGTGGTGCATTGTCCTTGCACACGAGGACGTAGTGTAGGACACTAGATGGGTTCTCACACACTTCTCTCATCTCACGTTTGGTTGCAAATAGAACGAAGTTCTTGTTTGCGCTCATCGTGGATGCACTCAATTTGGGCTTGTGGCGCTCACTCTCTTTTTGGTGGCTCACTCTCTCACCATTCTCTCCATGATGGGTGGTATGTTTGTCGGTGATCACTTGACTTGGCGACATTGGACGGAGGACGTACTCCTTGCCCTTCATCTTGAAGATGTAGTGGTTCGTTCGACCGTTGTGGATGACTCCTCTATCGAATTGACATGGCCGTCCAATGAGAACATGACAAACGGTCATTGGAACAACATCACACTCCAAGGTGTCTTCGTATGCGCTAATCTTGAAGGAGACTTGTACTCGGTGCTCGACTTGGATGGTGCCGGAGTCACTAAGCCATTGCACTTTGTAAGGATGTGGATGCTTCGTCTTGGGCAATTGGAGTTTGGAGCAAAGTTCTTCACTTGCGAGATTGTGACAACTCCCTCCATCGATGATGACCTTGACGGATCGTCCATTGATGCCGGCCTTGGTGTGGAATATGTGGCATTGTTGGTCTTCTTCTTGGTGATGTTGTAGAGTCAAGACTTTGGAGACAACAAGTGCGGGACTCGAGTCTTCATCACAAAAGACTTGTTCTTCTTCATTGTTCACTTGGCGGTGCATGACGACTTGCTCAAGTGCGTCCATTTCACCTTCACTCATGGAGTCGTAAGTGCCATCGTCGTTGAAGACCATGGTACGCTTGTTGGTGCACTCGTAGGACTTGTGGCCTCAGCCTCCGCAAGTGAAACACTTGAAGGAACTCGTCTTGACGGTCTCATCGGTTGGGGTTGATGATGATGAAGCTCTCGGCTTGAAGTTACTCGGAGGAGGATGACTTGTAGTTGACGAAGCTTTCTTGGAATTCGGCTTGTCGGTGTTGGAAGTAGACGTTCTTGTAGTCGGTGTTGGAGTCGTTGAAGCTTGCTTATTGGAGAAACCGTAGGACTTGGATGAGAACTTGGCATACTTGAAGTCATCTTGCACTTGGCGTTCCGCTTTGGTAGCTTGGTGCACGAGCTCGATGAGATTTGAGTATGGTTGGAAGTCGGCGATCTTCTTGATAGGGTGATTGAGTCCATTCAAGAAACGTGCCATAGTTTGCTCATCATCTTCCGTCACATTGGCTCTTATCATTGCAATCTCCATCTCCTTGTAGTAATCTTCAATGCTCTTTGTTCCTTTCTTGAGTTGTTGGAGTTTCTTGAAGAGGTCGCGGTTGTAGTAGGTAGGCATGAAGCATGCTCTCATGACATCCTTCATTTGTGCCCAAGTAGTGATGGGCGGATCACCTCTTGTCTCGCGGCGCTCAATGACTTGTTCCCACCAAATGAGGACATAGTCTTGGAACTCAAGGGACGCCATCGCGATCTTCTTCTCTTCTTCATAATTGATGAGGACATCAATACCATTGTTACACCCACAGCCCCTACTGCTACATATACGGGACCAATTACTAGAGCTCGCGCACGCCAATTAAATTATCAGGTACTTTCGTTTCTTGGTAATGATTCTAATGTTCATGAGAATATGATGCTGCCTAAATTGGGTACATTTGTTTTGCTTACAAATGAAGGGCCTAGCTTGGAGAAGGATGAACATTGGAGCAAGAACAAGCATGGAGATGATGCCATGCGCAAGGGGAACAAGAACGGAGTTACAAGTGATGATTTCAGGACTTTGAAGCCACCATAATGGGTGCATGAAGCCTTGGATGAAATATACAAGATGCCACTTCATAAATTTCGTCCCGAGGCTATTATAGGTGCTGCGTCACCTTTTTATTGGGCCAGGCCCATGTAATTTCGAAATACATAAGTATAGGCTATTTTTAGAGTCCGTATGTGTGGGGAAACAAGAGATAGGGTTGATTTCGGACCCCTCCACCAAGGGCCACGAAATTCCCCCTCTCTTCCTCCATATATACAGCCCTTAGGGCACCGTTTAGACTTTGGGTTTTGTTTAGATTAAAAGTTCGCCATAGCTGCAACTTCACGTACTTCGTTTGTGTTCAACGACCAGACAAAGGCGTCACAGAACCTCACCTTGATCAATAAAGCTTTCATGTTATATTCGCAATATCCAGATTGCAATCTTAGTTTCTTGCTTGTTCTTCGTTTGCTCGCAGGAAACAGACCCTCGTGGTCAGGTTGATCGTGCTCCGGCGTGGTCAATAACCTCTTGGAGTTGGTTTAGCGATTGCTAAGGCGCGACGTCCTCGCACGTTCGTAGTCGGATCGTCAAAGTCGACTTCCACCAAAGCGATATCCATCATCTCATCGAAAGACGGGACACCTTTGCCTCTATCAAGTGGTATTAGATTTCCAGGTTGCTCGGTGAGATTTTACAGTTTTTCGTAGTTTAGATCAAGTCTGTTCTTCATACCTATAGTCCACGAAAAAGCCAAAAAAAATTTAGGGTTAGTTCATCCCATCCGAACCAATCTGAGCCTTGCATAATCTTTTCTGTATTTGCTTTGTTCAATTTGCGGTTGCATCGTCGTGTCCAGTTGCTGGTCTTAGCGTCTAGTCTTTTAGAGTTTCGAGTTCTGTTCATAGGTTGTCACGTCGCCGCTGCCATATATCACCATCGCATCATCATCGTCGCTGTTGCCATATACCACCACCACATATTCACCGCCAATCCGAATCCATATACGCCACCACATATCCGCCGCCATCACGCCAATCCGAGTTCACCTGCAACATATATCCGCCACCTGTCCGTGTTCCACCAGATTCATCTCCGCCACCAGTCCGAGTTCCACCAGATTCATCTCCGCCACCAGTCCTAGTCCGAGTCCAGTAATTGTTGCATTGTTCTCGATTTCCAGATCACGCGATACTCCGAGTCGTGACAGAGAAGGACTCCCCAACTTCCGAGCCATCCGCAGAAGAAAAATAGTTCCAATTTCAAAAAAAAAATACTAAGTCTGGAAAATTCTGGCTAGGCAGTTTTTAGACCATTTGTAGACTTTTTCGAAAAAAATTTGTTGCGGAGCAAAAAAAAGGAAAAAAAGGTGCAAAAAAAAGAGAAAAAAAATTCAGAGTGTGCTCCTCCCTTGTTTACGTGCTGCGCCGTGATTTTGTTGGTGTTCTAGGCTCGCGTCTCTAGCACAGTCTAGCCTAGGACCAGCACAGTACCGTCGTTGAGCGTTTATTCAACTTTGCATCTCTGAATTGATTATTGCTGACCCTTTTTGCTACCATTTATAAGCCTTCCCAGCTCCACATACATCTACGTCGTGCGTTTGACTCTCCCAGGTAATCGCTCTATCCAAGCTTTGAGAGTTTTGACTACAACGGTTGCCGATCACCGCCTGTTGCTGGGTAAGAACTGGTAAGAATTTGAGTTTTGCTTGACGGATTTGTGACACCCACCACCACCACTTGTTCGTACTCTGTAGGATCATATTCTTGTGTGTTTCTATTGCTGCTAACCATGCCAGGATCACAAGCCGACGAGATTGACTGGGAGAATTTATCGAACAAGGAGCTTCATGATAAGTTTCAGCAAATGATGACTGAACAGGTGCAAGATGTGCTGAACAATTTTGAAGAGGCCGTGGAGAAGATCACTGGCCTTGAGAAGACGTTCGAAACAAAGCTCGATAACAAGTTTAATGAATTGCTCGCGCGTCTTCCACCACCACCACCCGCTGCACCTAACGCACCTCTCCAACAACAACAACAACGACTACCTCCACGTCGCGAAACAGACCTCCGCCGAGCAAGCCGTGTTCCTCTTGTGTTTGGCCAAACTGTTGGTGCTGCTGTTGATACTTCTGTGGCTCCTGCTGCTGATGCGGAGGAGGATGATTATGTGGGAGATTATGAGGATGAGGTTGATCAAAATCAGCACTACGTGCAGCCACCTGTACCACCACCAGCAGGTCGACCTCAGGTATATATTCGTAATGGTAGGCCTGCACCACCACCTCAGGTACGAGATGATGTCCATATTCCTAAACTGAAATTGAATATTCCACCATTTGAGGGTAGATATGTTCCTGATATATATCTTACTTGGGAGTTAGAAACTGAACAACGATTTACATGTTTACAATATCCTGAGGAGAGACAAGTTGCTGCTGCTGTTTGTGCTTTCACTAGTTTTGCATGTGTATGGTGGTCTGAACATTGTAGATTATATCCTATTCCAACTACTTGGGCTGCTTTGAAAAATGCTATGCGTACGCGTTGGGTTCCACCATATTATCAACGTGAATTGCTTCAAAAATTGCAGCATTTAAGACAAGGGAAAAATTCTGTAGAAGAATATTATCAGGAATTACAAACTGGCATGATTAGATGTGGTATTGTTGAGGAGAATGAAGCTATGCTTGCACGTTTTCTGGGTGGATTAAATAGAGAGATTCAGACCATTCTAGACTATAAGGAGTATACTAATATCACTCGTTTATTCCATCTTGCTTGTAAAGCTGAACGTCAAGTGCAGGATCGACAAGCATTGGGGCGAATTAACTTTTCTGCAGGCCGACCTTCATCATGGACACCACGTGCATCTTCTACTTCAACTGGACTAGCACCTCCATCTGGTGCCACCTCCAGCCGTGATACAAGAAAACAGGCACAACCACCATTCTCTGCCAAGAGCGCACCTGCGGGGCCTGCACAACGTTCTTCTTCTTCCATGGCATCAACAGGGCACACAAGTGATATTATTTGTCGTCGTTGTAAGGGAGGAGGTCATTATGCGAGGGAATGCAAATCTCCACGTGTGATGATTGCTACCGCGGATGGTGGATATGAGTCCGCTAGTGACTATGATGAGGAGACTTTGGCTCTTATTACACGTGAAGAACATGGTGGAGATGATTCTGATCATGAGACGCAATACATGGCTCCTGAAGACGCTGACAGGTACGAATGTTTAGTTGCTCAACGTGTTTTGAGTGTGCAGATCACACAAGCTGAGCAAAATCAGAGGCACAATTTGTTCCATACCAAGGGAGTTGTGAAGGAACGTTCTATGCGCGTCATCATAGACGGAGGGAGCTGCAACAACTTGGCTAGCATGGAGATGGTGGAGAAGCTTTCTCTCACCACAAGACCACATCCACATCCTTACTACATCCAATGGTTCAACAACAGCGGCAAGGTTAAGGTAACACGTACTGTTCGTGTGCATTTTAGTATCTCTACATATGCTGATTATGTTGATTGTGATGTGGTACCTATGCAAGCATGTTCCTTATTACTTGGTAGACTATGGCAATTTGATAAAAATTCTGTACACCATGGTAGAAACAATCACTATACTCTTGTTCATAAGGATAAAAATATTACTTTGGTTCCTATGACTCCTGATTCCATTTTGAAAGATGATATTAATAGAGCTAATAAAGCAAAACAGGAGACGAATAAGAGTGAAAATCAGATTGTGGCAAAAGAATTTGAGCAACAAATGAAGCCTAATAATAAACCATCTAGTGTTGCTTCTGAAATTAAATTGAAAAGTGCATGTTTATTTGCCACCAAATCTGATATTGATGAGCTAGATTTCAGCAAATCTGTTTGCTATGCTTTTGTGTGCAAAGAGGCATTATTTTCATTCGAGGACGTGCCTTCCTCTTTGCCTCCTGCTGTCACTAACATTTTGCAGGAGTTCGCTGACGTCTTTCCACAAGACGTGCCACCGGGATTACCGCCTATTCGAGGGATTGAGCATCAGATTGACTTAATTCCCGGTGCTTCACTGCCAAACCGTGCACCATATCGTACCAATCCAGAGGAGACCAAGGAGATTATGCGTCAAGTACAAGAGCTTCTTGACAAAGGTTATATACGCGAATCCCTTATTCCTTGTGCTGTTCCTATTATTCTAGTGCCGAAAAAGGATGGTACATCACGTATGTGTGTTGATTGTAGAGGCATTAATAATATTACTATTCGTTATCGTCATCCTATTCCTAGGCTAGATGATATGCTTGATGAATTGAGTGGCTCTACAATATTCTCCAAAGTTGATTTGCGTAGTGGATACCATCAAATTCGTATGAAATTGGGAGATGAATGGAAAACATCATTCAAAACTAAGTTTGGATTATATGAGTGGTTAGTCATGCCTTTTGGGTTAACTAATGCACCTAGTACTTTCATGAGATTAATGAACGAAGTTTTACGTGCTTTCATTGGACGATTTGTGGTAGTTTACTTTGATGACATATTGATTTATAGCAGATCTTTGGAAGAACATTTGGAACATTTACGTGCTGTTTTTATTGCTCTACGTGATGCACGTTTGTTTGGTAACCTTGGGAAGTGCACCTTTTGCACCGACCGAGTATCTTTTCTTGGCTATGTTGTTACTCCACAGGGAATTGAAGTTGATAAAGCCAAGATTGAAGCTATTGAGAGTTGGCCGCAACCCAAAACAGTCACACAAGTGAGGAGTTTTCTTGGCCTCGCTGGATTCTATAGGCGTTTTGTGAGAGATTTCAGCACCATTGCTGCACCTCTCAATGAGCTTACAAAGAAAGATGTGCCTTTTCTTTGGGGTACCACACAGGAAGAAGCCTTCTCGGTATTGAAAGATAAGTTGACACATGCTCCTTTACTCCAACTTCCTGATTTTAATTAGACTTTTGAGCTTGAATGTGATGCTAGTGGAATTGGATTAGGCGGTGTGTTATTACAAGATGGCAAACCTGTTGCATACTTTTCTGAAAAATTGAGTGGGCCTAGTCTGAATTATTCTACTTATGATAAAGAATTATATGCTCTTGTTCGGACTTTAGAAACATGGCAACATTATTTATGGCCCAAAGAATTTGTTATACATTCTGATCATGAATCTTTGAAACATATTAAAAGTCAAGCTAAACTGAATCGTAGACATGCTAAATGGGTTGAATTCATTGAGACTTTTCCTTATGTCATTAAACACAAGAAGGGAAAAGAAAATGTTATTGCTGATGCATTGTCTCGCCGCTATACTATGCTTTCACAACTTGACTTCAAAATATTTGGTTTGGAGACCATCAAAGATCAATATGTGCATGATGCTGATTTTACACATGTAATGCAGAATTGTAAAGAAGGAAGAATGTGGAACAAGTTCGTCGTTAACGATGGATTTGTGTTTCGTGCTAACAAGCTATGCATTACAGCTAGCTCCGTTCGTCTTTTGTTGTTGCAGGAGGCGCATGGAGGAGGATTAATGGGACACTTTGGTGTGAAGAAGACGGAGGACGTACTTGCTACACATTTCTTTTGGCCAAAGATGAGACGGGATGTTGAGCGTTTTATTGCTCGATGCACTACATGTCAAAAAGCTAAGTCACGACTCAATCCTCATGGTTTGTATATGCCTTTGCCTGTACCTAGTGTTCCTTGGGAGGATATATCTATGGACTTTGTTTTAGGTTTACCTCGAACAAAGAAGGGGAGGGATAGCATATTTGTTGTCGTGGATAGATTCTCGAAAATGGCACACTTTATACCATGTCATAAAAGCGATGATGCTGTTAATGTTGCTGATTTGTTCTTTCGTGAAATTATTCGCTTGCATGGTGTGCCAAATACTATTGTTTCAGATCGTGATACTAAATTTCTGAGCCACTTTTGGAGATGTTTATGGGCTAAGTTGGGGACTAAACTGCTTTTTAGTACTACTTGTCACCCCCAAACTGATGGACAAACTGAAGTAGTCAATAGAACGTTGTCTACTATGCTTAGGGCTGTTTTGAAGAATAATAAGAAAATGTGGGAGGAATGCTTGCCTCATATTGAATTTGCTTATAATCGTTCATTGCATTCTACTACTAAGATGTGCCCTTTTGAAGTTGTGTATGGTTTCCTACCTCGTGCACCTACTGATTTGTTGCCTCTTCCATCTTCGGAGAAGGTTAATTTTGATGCTAAACAACGTGCTGAATTGATTTTAAAAATGCATGAGTTAACTAAGGAAAACATTGAGCGTATGAATGCTAAATATAAACTTGCTGGAGATAAGGGTAGAAAACATGTTGTGTTTGCACCTGGAGATCTTGTTTGGTTACATTTGCGTAAGGATAGATTTCCTGATTTGCGCAAATCAAAGCTAATGCCACGTGCTGATGGTCCCTTTAAGGTGTTAGAGAAAATAAATGATAATGCATATAAACTTGAGCTGCCTGCAGATTTTGGGGTTAGTCCCACTTTTAACATTGCAGATTTGAAGCCTTATTTGGGTGAGGAAGATGAGTTTCCGTCGAGGACGACTTCATTTCAAGAAGGGGAGGATGATGAGGACATCAATACCATTGTTACACCGACAGCCCCTACTGCTACATATACGGGACCAATTACTAGAGCTCGCGCACGCCAATTAAATTATCAGGTACTTTCTTTCTTGGTAATGATTCTAATGTTCATGAGAATATGATGCTGCCTAAATTGGATACATTTGTTTTGCTTACAAATGAAGGGCCTAGCTTGGAGAAGGATGAACATTGGAGCAAGAACAAGCATGGAGATGATGCCGTGCGCAAGGGGAACAAGAACGGAGTTACAAGTGATGATTTCAGGATTTTGAAGCCACCATAATGGGTGCATGAAGCCTTGGACGAAATATACAAGATGCCACTTCATAAATTTCGTCCCGAGGCTATTATAGGTGATGCGTCACCTTTTTATTGGGCCAGGCCCATGTAATTTCGAAATACATAAGTATAGGCTATTTTTAGAGTCCGTATGTGTGGGGAAACAAGAGATAGGGTTGATTTCGGACCCCTCCACCAAGGGCCACGAAATTCCCCCTCTCTTCCTCCATATATACAGCCCTTAGGGCACCGTTTAGACTTTGGGTTTTGTTTAGATTAAAAGTTCGCCATAGCTGCAACTTCGCGTACTTCGTTTGTGTTCAACGACCAGACAAAGGCGTCACAGAACCCCACCTTGATCAATAAAGCTTTCATCTTATATTCACAATATCCAGATTGCAATCTTAGTTTCTTGCTTGTTCTTCGTTTGCTCGCAGGAAACAGACCCTCGTGGTCAGGTTGATCATGCTCCGGCGTGGTCAATAACCTCTCGGAGTTGGTTTAGCGGTTGCTAAGGCGCGACGTCCTCGCACGTTCGTAGTCGGATCGTCAAAGTCGACTTCCACCAAAGCAATATCCATCATCTCATCGAAAGACGGGACACCTTTGCCTCTATCAATAATTGTGCAAACGGAAGATCTTGTCAACTTTCAATGCCCATGAAAGGTATTCTTCGGGATCGTTGCTTCCGTTGAACTTGGGCATGGTGAACTTGAGCTTGCCGTAGCGTTGCTCTTCATTGTGTTGGGGTCGGGGATGAGGACGCCGATGTTGTAGATGATTGTTCAACTCGTGGTGCTCTTGTCGCGGAGGGTTGTCAACCTCTTGTTGCTCTTGTCGCGGAGGGTTGTCAACCTCGTGTTGCTCTTGTCGCGGAGTATTCCCGGTGTTTTCATGCTCTTGATGAACTTGATGGTCTTGGCGAGCTTGTGGAGGAGCGCGTCGAGCTCGAGGAGGAATTTGACGATTCATGCGAGCTTGAAGTCGTCGTTCGAGAATTTCTTCACGAAGTGCTTCCTCTTCTTCACGGGCTTGACGGCCTCGGTCGGCAACGGCTCGACTCGCCTCGCGTAGAGCTTGTTGCGCCTCAAGTGCTTGAGCGTCACGGAGTTGTTGTTCTTTACGTTGAGCCTCAACATCTTGTGCATTTTGGTGTAGACGTGCACGTTCTTCCTCTTCATGTTGGCGTTGTTGTTGTCGTTCTTGAGCTAGCACAAAGGCTTCTTCGGCTTGATGTCGTCGGCTCTCTTGAGGGTCGGTGTCTCGAAGTGGATTGAGGTTTGCTTGACGGTCGGTGCGCGCGGCTCGACGAAGAGTGTTCGATGTCGATGTACTTGAGCCGGAGAGGGTAAAGTCGGAATGGCGACTTGAACGGCTCCTTCTTGAAGTGGAGGAAGAGCGGTTGAGCAACAAAGCGCGAATCTCGTCCATCCTTGCGTCATTTTCTTGCTTGTGATCGTCGAGCTTGTTGTCAAAGTAGTCCCTTGTACGTTGCTCGGAGAGTCGTAAGTCGGCGACAAGGTTGTCGATGCGTTCACTCATAGCTTGTTGCTCTTGATGTAAAGCACATTGTGCACCAAAGAGGTGACTCTTGGTGACGAAGGAGTTCATGTCGTCATCTTGCTCCATGAAGAGTGGGTTGGTAGAAGTACTTGGCCTATCCATCATTCCAAGACAAATGTGAGTGGTAGAAAGAGAAGAAGGAATACCAAATGTACCTTGACCGAAGTTGAAAGTGGATCGAGGATCACTCCAATGTAGGACAAGGAAATAGCACAATTGGTACGAGCTCTTGTCGGTTCCTCACACCTAAACAAGTAAAAGCTTTTGGTGGAGCTTGGTTAGGATGGTGGCACAAAAATTTGATGCAATTGTAAGTGAGCTTCAATAATGTTGGAAAAGATTCGCAAGATGCAAAGTAACAAGTAGACCAAGCATATAAGGTACACGGAAACACACGCGCAAAAAGATAAGTGGGGTTGTGCAAGCAAGGGTGAGCCAAAGTGTGGAATCCACAAAAAATGCTCGTGTTGCACAACACTAGAGAGACGCTAGCACGATTGCACGATAGGCGGATACAGGAACTTGTGCACAACCTACTTAGCAAAAATGCAACGATTTCTATCCCAAATATTTTGTATGCAAGGTGTGGCTATGATACGATCCAAGATGATCGAGTATGACAATCTTAATGTTGTATGATGGTATGGTTCTTGCTTAAAGCTCTTTGCGTATCTTTCCTCTTTTCTTAAAAGCTTGTTTGGCTCTTTGATGTTTGAGCTCTTTCCTCATGCAATGCTTGACGAACCAATATAGCAAGTGAGTATGCGATGACAACTTTGTGACACAAGAGGTGATACCAATATAGGCAACAATGATGTATGTATGGTATGGGAAGTATGATCACTAATGTGCACAAGTCTCGTTGCCGGCAATACTCAATGGCTAGTCTCGATGGGTAAGCAACACAAATGAGTAAGGCTATGATGGCTATCAATGTAATGAGTAAGGCTATGATGCTACCAAGACGAGGTTACCGGTCTTGCTTCCGGTATGGTGTCAAAATGGTGGCACGAATACCAAGTCGTAGTCGAGGTGGTCGTTGTTGATGACGCATCCGTGGCGAAGATGAGCGGCGGTGTTGTCGATGCCGAACCGTACCTAAATAGCCGAAACACAAAAGGATACGGTATCGCAACTCAAATTCTCAAACCTCGAAGTGGCAACACATGTCGGAGTGCGAAACGGGCACAAAGGGGGTAGTATGCGAAAGTGGTGATGGTGTATAAGTGGTTGGCAAAGGTGCCAGTCGGTTTCAACTGAAACTTTGTGGGGCGGTAGTACCGCTTGTGAAGGCGGCGGTACCGGTTGGTGCCTTAGCGGTAGTTCCGCTCGTGGGGGCGGTAGTACCGCTAGGGTCGGGAAGATCGCAAGATCTGGATCGGGGATGGGTGTTTGGGACGGAAAATGATGATTTCGTTGTCGAAATTCGAGCGATTTCAAGGATGGAAGGTGGAGGGAAAATGGGGAGATGCTAGATCCACTTGAAACCAAGCAAATCCACGAATCAGATCCAACAAAACATCAACACACCAACAAATCACAAAAAAAAATTGGGGCTATTTTTTGGTGGGGATTTTCAGATTAGGACGAAAAACAACAAAATTAGGCTAGAAACACAATGGGGAGGCTCCGAAATCGTGATCAACCTTGCTCATGATACCAAGATGATGTAGGGTAGAAACCCTATAGGCCGATCTTTCACGAAAGGAGCGGATCCCAATGATGAACACGAAGAACACGGGAAAGAAGACGAGGGGAAACACAAGAGAATCACTCAAACCAAACAAGAACAAGTCACACATGTGCTAGATCCTCGGATACATAGAACGATACACGAATCCACGGTCAACTAAGGACGATACAAAAGGGTAGCCGGTTCTTCTCCGAGAGGAGGTCTTGAATCCACAAGGGGATCTTCCCGTAAATGGGTCTTGAATCCAAAGTGGATCTTCTCTGTAGAGGGGCTACGGTCTTTCTCGTGGAGTAGATCCGATATGGATGAGCAATGCTCTATCTCTCAAATGAGCTAAACCAATGCTAACCCTATAAAGTTGTACGGGATAGAGTATTTATAGTCTAGGTAACGAAAGGGTACACGGGCCTTGGCCCAAGTGACCGTGCGCAGGCAGGGCCGGTAGTACCGGTCAAGGGGGCGGTTGTTCCGCTGAGAGCTCATGCAGGGCGAAAGTACCGGTCCTGGAAGGCGGCAGTTCCGCTGGGAGGTCTGGCGCTGGCTTGCGGAGATGGACGTCGAAGGGGCCAGCGGTTGTACCGGTTGTCGGGGCGGCAGTACCGGTCTTATGGTAGTTACCGGCACATCCGGTGTAGTGCCGGCCTTGCACCGCTCGATCACAGAAGGCAGACCGGTTGTTGGGCGGTAGTCGGCCGGTTGTTCCGCCCGGGCGGTGGTCGGCCGGTTGTTCCGGTCCTTCCGGGCTGGGCGAAATGTCTCCATGCTCTTGATGTCCATCTTGCACGGTTCCATCTCCTTGGTTGCTTATATGGTACCTAAGCACACAGAGCAACTCCGATTGAGGTAGTAGCCATGTCTCACGTGGGTCAAAGGGAAGTTCAACAAGGAGAGAGTTAACCTCGTTCTCGATGGTTCTCGCACGGGCTCTTGTCATGGGTCCAAGTGGTGTCGTGGGAGATGTAGGTAGGTCCATGGGGATGGCCTTGGGATGCTCCGCATCATGTAATATACCTTAAATCCTTTATTGTGTAGTGTAGGTTTATTCTTAGTTACTATGCCGTAATTTCTTTATTGTATGGAGTAGGTTTGTTCTTAATTCCTACTAGTTACGCAGTAGCCCGAAATGAACCCCGGCCCATGATTGTGTGAATCAAATCACGGGCTTTTAACAGGCCAAAATTGTTTGGGTCCTTGTTTGGCCCAATCAGATATCGGCTGCGAGCAAGCTAGATGCAAACCGGGCCGTAGTTAGGCCCAACTATATGACGGGCTTTTAATAGGCCGAAATTAATATAGGGCCGAAATCTTAAACGGGCCCTTAACAGGCCAAAACTAATATGAGGCCGAAATCTTAAACGGGCCCTTAACAGGCCAAAACTAATATGAGGCCGAATTACTAAGTGGGCCTTTAGCAAGTGGGCCCAAAAGCATAGTGTCCAGTTAACGGGCCGAATCTAATATGGGCCATAATTGAGCCCAAATCCTCTTAAAGGGTCGGACCTGATCTGGGCCGTAATTTGGCCCAGAACGTGGTAGGCTTTTAATGGGCCGGATCTCATATGGGCCACTATTAGGCCCGGAGCATGGCAGGCCATTAATGGACCGGATCAAATATGGGTCGGCATTTAGCCCAAAACATGGCAGCCAGTTAATGGATCGGCCTACTAGGGTCATCAAAATCTTGTGGGCCTACAGCTGGGCCGGCCCATTAATGTCGGCGAAATAACGTGGGCCTTTAGCTGGTCCGGCCCATTATGACCTGCAAGAATCTTGTGGGCCTTTAGCTGGGCCGACCCATTCTGGCCCGCAAAATCTTGTGGGCCTTTAGCTGGGCCAGCCCATTATGGTCCGCAAAATCTAGTGGGCCTTTAGCTGGGCCGGCCCATTATGGTCCGCAAAATCTTGTGGGCCTTTAGTTGGGCCGGCCCATTTAAACTTGTTGGGCCGTGCCACGTGTCGACGTATCATAGGCGCCTTCTGTCCAGTGAGTGGATGACATCTGTCCCGATGATGAGCCGACACGTGTTTCCTCTAGCCAATGATGATTTTACACGTGGAAAATCCCCATTGGTCATGGCTGTTAACGGGTTATCGGATCCAAAACCCGGCCCGATAGCTTAACGGAGTTCCGTTACGGTGGATGCCACGTGTCGGTCACCCTTGACGAAAGCACTTCTGTGATGCGCGATTTATCGTCATGGAAGTGGACACTTCTGTGATGATAATTTTGGTAATGTCATGGAACACTTCTACGACAGCACAGTTTTGACTATCTTGATTCTGTCATAAATTTGTCATGGATGTACATGCATGACAAAAAAGTGACCTACTCTGACAAACACGTATCATCACGGAAGTGTATTTTTTTGTAGTGAACAGGTCCGCATCTCAGGAGCGCTTCTGGCCTTCGCATGCGGGCCGGTGTGAGGGCCCGCCTCATAGCTATGTTTGCATGTCGTTCGGCCTGCCGAGCTTGGCTGCCGCCTTCCAGCGCAATCTGCGGAGCATCCTGGCAGGTCAGGAGGCCAGGCACCACGCGGTCTTGGCGGAGATGGAGACGGTCCTCCGAAGGCCACCTAAGCCTCTAGAGTCTCCCGAGGCTCAGGGTCTCGGCAGCTCATGAGAAGCGACTTCTTCGCTACGTATCTTCAGCTACCCCAACACTCCTTCGGCAATCAAACCAGGTGACATTTTTCCAAGTTCGTTCAGCTGGAAGCGCCCCCTAGGCTGCATCATCCCCAGGCCGCTTGGGTCCGTCCCTGCGGCACGTATCTGCTTGCATCTTTAGTTCACTCTACTGGGAGGGCCCCTCGGGCTGCATTAACCCCAGGCCGCTCGGGTCCAACCCAGTGGCATGTATTGTTCTCGCATTTACCTAAGCTGGTTGCTTTTCATGCATAGTCTATCTATGGATATCACTTGCCTAATTGTCACCCACCATGGGAACCGCGTGCCAATTGTCTTTCTTCAGGATCCTTCGCATAAGAAGGCTAGGCACGACGCCTGTGCTCGGGCCCATCCCTGCAGCGTCGATAAATCCAAGGGTTGAGCTCTATCTGGCGGGTCGGCCCTGTTCACGTCACCTCTGGGGTCGTTGGTGCTTGGCCTTCTCGTGTGATAGCCTCAGGAAATCCATTCGGCGCAGGTCGTCTAACCATCTCGCTGGAACGCCACAACCATCAAGAACCAAGACCAGGTGCAACCCGCCTTGAGGTAGGGCCTCATGAGTCCCGTGCTGGCTCACGAGTGCCCAGATTCACCTCGTCTAGCCTTCCCGTGCAAGCCACGTGTCGAGGCGGGGCTGTACATACCCAGGGGGCTCTCTGCAGTAGGGAGTCCCCTCCCACGTGCCAGTGGAAGCACCATGCTCCGCGCTGGTAGTCGACACTGCCGAGGAGCGGCTATGCCCGTGAAAGTACGGAAGTACTATGCTCCGCGCTGGTGATAAACAAGTGAGGGCGGCCTCAGGGCCATATCAACCTCAAGGAGCCTCCGGGCTCGGTGTCTGGCCTCATCACAGCACCTCCCCTCAGGAGAGCCGCACGAGGGGGCTGGGCACGGGGGTTGCGCTCGGGTGACGCCCAAGCATACGCTACCCTGCCAGGTCCATCGGACCTGGTCGTCGCGCGCCCTCCCAAGCGGAGCTAAGGTATGAAGGTCGTTTGCATGTCAAGGGGGACTCCTGAGCATCGCGACTCAGGAGCCTAACTGACCACATAGCCGCGTGGTCCTCATTCAGGACCTTCGCCTTGGCGTCAAGCTCGGCCTTCTCCGCCTTTAGCTTCTGCTCCAACTCTTCCAGCCGGCTGTGCCCCGTGGCCTGCGCCATCGCCAACTGCTCCAGTTCGACATCGGGATCCTTGACGGCGTCCTCTTGGGCTTTCATCTTCTCC
This sequence comes from Triticum aestivum, assembly GCF_018294505.1. Taxonomy (NCBI): domain Eukaryota; kingdom Viridiplantae; phylum Streptophyta; class Magnoliopsida; order Poales; family Poaceae; genus Triticum; species Triticum aestivum. Next base: position 223,097,964 of record NC_057794.1, on the reverse strand, counting down.
TCCTCCGCCTTGCAACCTTGAGCATCCTTTGCGTGCTCCCTCCGCACGGTCTCCAGCTCGGCCGCCAGCGATCGGCAGCGGTCCTGGGCGGCCTCGTGTCCTTTAGCGCCACCTCGCGGGCGGCCACAGCCTCGGCGACAGCCTCCCTGTCCTTCTCGGAGTTAGCAGTAGCTTGGCTCAGTGCCACCCAGATGGACGCGTCGGAGTGCAGCCAGCCAGAGACCAGTTCTAGGTGTCCGGCCACCAGGCAACGGTCGGTGCCCTGAAGGTCTTCTCGCAGCAAGGCCATCATAGAAAGAGCTCGCTCCAGGACGTCAGGAGAGGCGGAGGAACCTGGGGTTAGTAGTATGGCAGAAGGAGGAGGAAGAGGCGTCGTCATCACCATGGCCTGAGGGGCCAGAGGCTCTTGAGCCTCGGGGACCCCAGCGCTCAAGCCGGACGCTGGCACCTCCGGAGCCGGCGGGGCCTCAGGGGTTGACTCCTCCAGAGGATACTCCACCCAGCCACGCGAGGATGATTAGGCTGGAGAGGCACGAGCTCCGTCACCCCCTTTACTCATGGAGAGGGGTGCAGCCGCAGGAGGCGATCTGGGCTCAAGCAGTACCACCTTGCCCTCCCTTCTCCTCTTCGCCGAAGGCGTCGGCCTAGTTGCATAACAAAGAAGAAGAGTCAGAAACGAGCAGCCGAAGCGAGAACAAGGCAGGACGAGAACACTTACTGGTCCACCATGGCATAGTCCCTCCGCTTCATAAGCTTGAAACCAGAGAGCTTCGCAGCCCGAGGCGCAGGCGCACCAGCTCCAGGAGCAGAAGCAGGGGCAGCAGCTGGACTGGAAGCAGCTCCAGGCGGCGGTGAGGCAGGAGCGTCGCCCCAGGAGAGCAGCGCCGACCTGCCCTTCGTCGGAACCACGGGCGGCTCCCCCTTCTCTGGGAGGATGTCAGCCTCAATATCATTGTCAGGCGGGAGGAGGAGGATGTCGGCCTTGCGCAAGGGGGAGGTCTCCCCCATCCCCTCGAGGGTTGCCTCTGAGTCGCGCTCCTCCTCCTCCTCCTCCTCGTCCTTGCGGGAATCTACAGAAGACACGTCCACTGTTGCCGTCGACACCGGGACCTCAGAGGACGCCGGTGGCACCAGGCCGTACCCGTCAAAGGTGGGCATGGCGGCCGCGATCACCGCCCCGTCCTTCTGAAGGAACAAAGGAGCATGGGCACTCAGCGGGTACTCTTGGTCGTCCCCGACCAAGAGGCGGAGAGCCATGGCCAGCTCCCCTTCAGACAAAGCCTCCGGACTCAGGCAAAGCTTGTCCTCTCCATCCCTGAGCGTCCACAAGGGGCGCGAGTGCGCCTGCAGAGGAGCCACCCGTAGCGTCAGGAACTCTCTCAGAACCATGGCCCCCGTCAGCTTCGCCACCTTCGCGTTGCGTGGCCTCAGGTCGACGGTCATCTTCTCCAGTACCGCCTTCGCCCAGTCGTCAGTAAACTTTGCACGAGACCACCCCTCGTCAAACTGGGGCATCTCTATCGGCAGCTTCGGCCATGGGTGGACGCACTTGGTATCCATCATAACCCACTTGCTCCAGAAGCCATCAGCCTTCTTGCCGACCTTCAAGATTGTGTTGGCTTTGCCAACTGCGACGAAGTTGGCACACCCCGTGGTGTGGCCATCGTTGATTCAGAGGAAGAAGTGGCGCAGCAGTGCCACGGACGGCATCACCCCAACATACGCCTCGCAGTAGAAGGCAAAGATTGAAAAGAGAAGAACGGAGTTGGGATGGAGGTGGATACATGTAACCCATAGTGTTGGAGGACTACGTAGAAGAAGTCAGAGAAGGGGGTAACGAGGCCGGTGACGACGCTGCACATGAAGAAGGGGTAGAAGTAGCTCTTTGAAGCTTCGGGCACGGCGGAGCCAACCCGGAGCTCGGTCTTCCCCTTCTCGTTGTTCTCCCCTGCCGTCAGCAGGCGTGTGGCGGCGAGGTTCTTCGCCGAGACATTGGGCGCCTCTAGAGCTGGCTCATACCAGGCAGGCGGCGAATCAACCTTGATGAGGGAGTCGTGGATTAGGGGGTCTCCGGACAGCCAGACTATATCCTTTGGCTGGACTGTTGGACTATGAAGATACAAGATTGAAGACTTCGTCCCGTGTCCGGATGGGACTTTACTTGGCGTGGAAGGCAAGCTAGGCAATACGGATATGTATATTTCCTCCTTTGTAACCGACCTTGTGTAACCCTAGCCCCCTCCGGTGTCTATATAAACCGAAGGGTTTTACTCCGTAGGACAACATACAATCATACCATAGGCTAGCTTCTAGGGTTTAGCCTCTCTGATCTCGTGGTAGATCTACTCTTGTAATACTCATATCATCAAGAACAATCAAGCAGTACGTAGGGTTTTACCTCTATCAAGAGGGCACGAACCTGGGTAAAACATCGTGTCCCCTGCCTCCTGTTACCATCCGCCTTAGACGCACAGTTCGGGAACCCCTACCCGAGATCCGCCGGTTTTGACACCGACATTGGTGCTTTCATTGAGAGTTCCACTGTGTCGTCACCATAAGGCTTGATGGCTCCTTCGATCATCGCTAGCGATGCGGTCCAGGGTGAGGCTTTCCTCCCCGGATAGATCTTCATATTCGGCGGCTTTGCACTACGGGCCAATTTGCTTGGCCATCTGGAGCAGATTGAGAGCTACGCCCCTGGCCATCAGGTCAGATTTGGAAACTTGAACTACACGGCCGGCATCCGCGGAGACTTGATCTTCGATGGATTCGAGCCCATGTCGGACACGCCATACAGTCTTGACGAGCATGACATAACTCTGTCGTCGGGCAGTATTCGGGAGATCGCATCCGCAGCTACTCCGTCCATCAATCCAGAGCAAGTTGCGCCATCCGAGAGCGGAGGGATGGACCCCACCATGGAGGCCGCACTCTCAGTGGCGATAGAGCCGGATACTAACTTCACCCCATACGAGAGCCGTGTCGCCAAACCACTGGATTCATCTACGGCCACGGACTCCGAGCCGCTCATATCCGTGCCCATCGAATCCGATTGGGCGCCGATCATGGAGTTCACCTCCGCGGACATCTTTCAGCACTCACCCTTCGGGGATGTGCTAAATTCTTTAATGTCTCTCTCCCTGTCAGGAGAACCTTGGCCGAACTATGTCCAGCTAGAATGGGATGCGGGTGATGAGGAATTCGCTGCCCACCCACCACCCACTTAGTAGCCACTGTCGACGACTTAACCGACATGCTCGACTACGGCTCCAAAGACTTCGACGGTATGGACGACGAAGCCGGAGACGAACAGGATCCACCACCCTCAGGGCACTGGACCGCCACCACATCATACGATATATACATGGTGGACACCCCCAAAGAAGCAAATGGCAGATGAGAAGACGGAGGATGACCCCTCCAAGAAGCAACCCAAGCGCCGACGTCAGCGGCACCGCTCTAAGCCCCGCCATAGCAAGAACGGCGATAATAATAGTCCACGTGACTCTGGAAGAGACGACAACTGCACCGCCCCGGTGGCAGAAAATGATCAAGATGCAAACTGCAAACATAGTGCGGATCCAACATCCGAACACGATGACGCCAAAGATAAGCCTCGTCAATCCCCGTCTAGGGAAGAAAGCAGTCCGGATGAAGATGCACCCATCATTCCGGAAACACACTTGGAGCAAGAGAACCTCCGCAGAAGGCTTACTGCCATAACGAGAAGCCTAAAGAAACAGAAGCAAAGGCTCAAGGTCACACAAGATATGCTCAACAGCAAGTGGAACAAAGTAACAAAGTATGGTGGAAGTTACCATCCAAAAAGCTACCCAAAGTGCAAGCTATTACCGGAATTCGACGATGAGGCCTTATAGCCCATACAGCCGAAAAGTGATATGGCCAACAAGCCGGATCCACCACCCTATGAACACGATAGAGCGGCTAACAAAGTCACACATAAGTCAACACATGATCTACGTGAGAACTTGCATAAAAATCCCGGCGCGACCAGATCTATCTACAGATCTAGGAAGCGCGCTACGGTACACAACCAACACCGAATACTACAACCATCCGAACACCATGGCGCACCCAATACAGGGGTGCCGCACACCCCTTATGTTTCACTAATGAGGTGCTAGATCATGAATTCCCAAAGGGATTCAAACCGGTGAACATAGAGGCGTATGACGGAACCACAGACCCTGGAGTCTGGATAGAGGACTTCATCCTCCACATCCATATGGCTCATGGAGACGATCTCCATGCCATTAAATACTTGCCCCTGAAGCTTAAAGGGCCAGCTAGACACTGGCTGAAAAGCCTCCCCAAAAACTCAATTGGAAGTTGGGAGTAGCTTGAGGACGCTTTCCGGGCCAATTTTCAAGGGACTTATGTCCGACCTCCGGATGTAGACGATTTAAGTCATATAATCCAACAGTCCGGAGAGTCCGCCTGAAAGTTTTGGAACAGGTTCCTCACTAAGAAAAACCAAATTGTCGACTGTCCGAACGCCGAAGCCTTAGCAGCCTTCAAACACAGCGTCCGAGACGAATGGCTTGCCAGATACCTCGGTCAAGAAAAAACAAGAAAAATGGCAGCCTTAACAAGCCTCATGACCCACTTTTGTGCGGGTGAGGACAGCTGGTTGGCCCGTAGCAGCACCAGTGACCCAAGCACATCCGAAGTCAGGGATGGCAATGGTAAACCACGACGCAACAAAAACAAGCATCAAAATAAAGAAGGTAGCCCAGATAACACGGCGGTAAACGTCGGATTCAGGGGCTCTCGACCAGGTCAGCAGAAAAAGCCCTTCAAGGGCAGCAGAGAAGGATAATCTGGCCTAAAAAAATTCTTGACAAACTCTGTCAGATTCACGGCACCCCAGACAAACCTGCAAATCATACCCACAGAGAATGTTGGGTCTTCAAGCAGGCCGGTAAGCTAAACGCCGAACACAATGGGGAAGAAACACCAACTGAAGACGAGGATGAACCTCGCCAGCAAAGCGCAGGAGGATAGAAAAAGTTCCCACCAGAGATCAAAACAGTAAACGTGATCCAAGTGACAAAGGGGAGAAGCAATCACGCACCCCGATGCACAGGCGCCGTAAAGCCCGTCACCCCTAGGCTCAACCCCTGGTTGGCCTGCCCGATCACTTTTGATCATAGGGATCACAATACAAATATCCGGCGTGAAGGACTGACGGCCTTGGTGTTAGACCCAATAATAAATGGGTACCATTTCACAAGGGTCCTAATGGACGGCGGCAGTGATCTAAACCTGATATATCATGACACAGTGCGCAAAATGGGGATAGACCCGACACAAATAAGCCACAGTAATACTACGTTTAAGGGAGTAATACCAGGCCAAGAGGCCCACTGCACGGGCTCTCTACTACTAGAGGTGGTATTCGGTTCTCCCTATAACTTTTGAAGTGAAACGTTAACTTTTCACATCACTCCATTCCGAAGTGATATTCAAGCACTACTCGGAAGGGCGGCTTTCGCTCGTTTTAACACAATACCGCATGATGTTTTTCTCAAGCTCAAGATGCCCGGTCCACGAGGCGTCATCACAGTTAGCGGAAATACTAACCATTCCTTCTGAACGGAGGAGGACGCGGCGGCTCTAACAGCCGCACATTAGATGGCCTCACCAACCAGAAAAAATGGCAGGTCATCAAGACCACGGACACGGTTAGACGAGTCCGGCGCTCCATCATACATAAATGAGATTGGTTTTCAAACCCTCATAAAACAATACCAGGGGCTTCCCGCGTGTGATCAGGGCCAGCCTGGCTCAACTAAGCTTCTCTAGAATTTTGATAATTCATTCTTCTTTCGGCACGACAACTTTCACCTAAGTTCTTTCCTTTTGCAGATGACACTCATGCCACACCCGTCCAGGACACGGCACAATGGAGACACATGCGTAGACGTGCAGCAGGGACCCGCCCAAAGGTTTCTTTTTAGATTAAGGCCCTGCGTAAACCTTTTTTTACTGTCTCTTGTTGCTCACATCCTCCGGATACTCCACACAACCGAGAAGGATGCCGGTGTTATTGGCATGTGGCCACGCCAGGATTTTGCACGTACCCGGACACATGGGGTTTCTTATAAAGGGCATTGTTTAGCCTGATATATGTTATAAAGACCAAACACCTTAGGGAGTGTTCGGCATCGCGAGTTTGGCCCTATATGCATCAGCTCCGAATCATCTCTTTGGTTAAATGTTGGGTTTTCCCGGCTCTCACGTTTTGGTACTTTACGTTCCTTTATATCGGCTAAGGTAGCACTGGGAGAACTACTGCGATTGTGCCCTGGTTCATCCGGATGAGCACCTCAGTAGAGAAAGCCAAAAACTGAATATCATGATATAGCGAGAGACTGGTCAACCACTCGATGACTAATCGGAATCTTCAGGATTCCTCCGCATTAATGAAGGGCCATTTCCCGGCCACGTACGTACGCGCACCGTATTCAAACGAGTGCAGAAGTACCAGGGGCTATATAGTAGCCCCACTGTCAAACTCCTATGGCTAAGTGAAAGTGTTAAAGCAATATAGTCCGATTGCCTCGTTCGCTACGCTATCACCTCCTTAACGGACCAAGACGTAATCAAGTGTGGATATGCATCTTTTGCGAACACCCCCGCATTATATGCATGGGGGCGGAAGCCGACGACTACAAACTTTCAGGTTATATACATATATACATAAATGGCCCACATGAGGCATCATAGTACTTTCGGGCAAAAGTATAAATACAGCATTGATTAATTCAGAAATACATTGTTTGTACAATGGGACTACATGTCACTGGAAAGTAATATTCTTCGAGCACTGAGCCTCTATCAAATGAGCACCTTCAAGGACTTCTTCAAAGTAGTGCTCGGCAGCAACTCGGCCTATAGCCGAACCCGGTGCCGCAACAGTGGTGGCCTCCATCTTCGCCCAGTATGTTTTGACACGGGCAAGGGCCATCCGTGCACCTTCTATGCACGCTGATCTCTTTACAGCATCGATGTGTGGCACAGCTTCAAGGAATTGTTGCACTAAGCTAAAGTAGCTACTCAGCCTTGGCCCTCCTGGCCACAGGTGATCCACAACGGACCTCATGGCAAGGCCGGACAACCTATGGATCTCGGCCCAACCGGTCAATCGCTCATTCAGCAGCAGCGGACATACTGGAGCGTGAAACTGTGACCAGAACAGCTTTTCCACTTCGGGACATTTCTGATCCTTGAAGTACTCGGCAGCGTCAGCAGCACTTGCAGCCAAATCCATGTATGCGTCCGCACAACTCCATAGCTGGTCCAGAGGAGCATATTTCGGATCTCCGAACCTAGTCCGCAACAAGAAGGGCTTCCCAGACACGATATCTGCAGCCTGATTCAGCTCCTCCTTCATCGCTCTAATTTTGGAGCGGGCTTCCTTGGCGGTCACCCGGGCCTTCTCTAGGTCCGTCGCCTTCGCCCGGTCTTCTTCTTCAAGAAGCCGGTAACGGTCAGCAGCATCTTTTAACTCTACAGCCATCTTGGCTATTTTTTCCTTGCTCTCGGAATGCGCGGCCTGTTCGGCCCTTAACTCTTCGGCCGCCTTTAAAGCGGCATCATTGCTACTCCTTGCTTGCTCCTGGGCTCGGGCAAGCTCCGCCCGTAGGGTCTCCACGGTGGCAGCTCCATCTGCAGTCACAACATATTAACGATACTGGCATCATGCTACTCTTATTATGTGATGATCACCAGAAAAATCACTCACCCTGTGCCTCGTCAAGCCGCTTGTTGACAAGCACGATGTTGGCATCTGCCGCATCCAGTTGCCGCTTTAGTTCAGAAAAACCATCGGAGCTTCAACCACCTGCAGATAAAGGCGATCTGGTTATTACCTGGGACTATGATCCTCTGTTTGCCGCCGTTCCCGACGACAACCAGAGTCTCAGGGGCTACTATCTGCATGGGCATACCTAATCTATGTGGTACTGTTAAAGGCATACATTGTTTCATGTACCTCGAAGCCTTTCAGCAGACTCATAAAAGCTTCGTGCAAACCGCTTTCAGCGGATGAAATCCTTTCAATCACCGTACCCATTAGCGTACGATGCACTTCCGATACAACAACTTGCCCCAGAAGATCCTTCAGCGCGTCCGACCGCACACTGTACGGACCCTTGCTGTCGCTCCCCTCAGGAGCCGGATACTGGGGATGCCGGGCAGCCAAAGGGTTATTCTCTGGCCCAAGTGGACCTGGAGATACCCTTCGCGATGACACTTCAAGGTCACCCGCTTCTTGAGTTGGGGAGTCCGGGGGAGGCGTTTCGCTCTCCATCATCTCCGTAAGAAGATCCCCCGAAGATGAACTCTGTCGAGAAGGGCTACGATCCGGACGACAATTTATAAGCATCGATTATTGTCTTTGGAAGTAAGATAGGATATCTTCACTATTAAGTACTTTTTGATTACTTACAGCTCGGTAGAAGGCTGATCCCCGCGCGGACATTGTGCGGCCAGAATACCCTCCGAGGCAGGACCCTCTGGCAGAGACTTCTTCTCCCGTTTGGAAACCTTAGCTTCCGGATCTTCAGAGGTAGTCCTCTTCCTTCCCCGGGGAGAGAGAATAGATTCTTCCCCTTGGTTATCCTCCCTCACGGTGGCGCTCATTCCCTCGATTGGAATAGATAGCGATGGAGGCCCGCTTTTGCCCTCTTTATTCCCCCCTTCATCTCCCTTTGAGGGCACTGGACAAGGTGCTGGCTCGAGCATCTTTTCCAGCACCGGATTGTCCAACCCCTCAGGAAGGGGAGCCGAACACCGGATCAGCTTCGCCTTTGTTATCCAGTCCTGGTCAAAGAGCGATTCTTTAGAATGATGTCATGATAAATAAAAGGATAGTGTGTTCGGCCATGGGATTACTTACTTGGGCAGCAGGGCGGTTGCAGCTTAGGCCCACGTCCTCGGTGGTGTCCGGACACTCTATTTGGGGTCCGAAGAATGATTTGTACATCTCCTCGTGTGTTATGCCGAGGAATTGCTGAATAGCGCACGGTCCTTCCGGGTTGAATTCCCACATACAGAGGGGTCGGCATTTGCAGGGCTGGACTCGATGAACCAGCATAACTTGCATTACCATAACCAGACTGAAATCTCCCTCGAGGAGATCTTGAATACGGCTTGGCAGTATTGGCGCGTCCTTGGCTGGACCCCAGATCAGCCCCCTGCTGATCCATGACATCAGTTGTGGTGGGGGGCCCGAGCAAAAGGCGGGGGCTGCTACCCATTTGGCACTTTGGGGAGCTGTGATGTAGAACCACTCCCGCTGCCACAATCCGGACACCTCTGGAAAGGAACCCTTTGGCCATGGAGCATCAGCAATTTTACTTATTAAAGCACCTCCGCACGCTGCGTACTGCCCCTCGACCATCTTCGGCTTCACATCGAAGGTCTTGAGCCACAGGCCGAAGTGAGGGGTAATGCGGAGGAAGTGGGAGACGAACACGACGCTCTCGTTGGGTTCGGGAGTAGGGACGACCTGCCCTTGGGCAGGCAGCCTATACGAAATTCCGGTGGTCAAATATCTGGCCTCCCTCAACTTCTTGATGTCCTCCTTTGTGACGGAGGAAGGCATCCACCGGCCTTGAAGGCTGGATCTGGACATGATTGAAGGTCCGAAGCGCCTGACCTGAGCTTTGGGTGTTAGAACTCAAGGCAGGGGAAGGATTCGATTAAGCGCGGGAGGGGAAAAGTAAAAGCCATGTCCCTTTATAAAGAGGGTGAATATCAGGTGTCCCCCTCGTGGTCGTTCGAGACTTACCTAAGATCTAGGAGTCATACCAACAGGCACGGTTAGGTTACCCACGTTTGTATTGATGAGAATCCCGTGATAAGGGGAACGCGATCTCCGCTTTGACAAGACATGTCAAGAAACCGCCTCGGGTTATGAGCGGGGCTGGTTAAAGAAAAACGGTTCAAATAATGACCGGGTCGTGGCATGATGTCATGCTATCAGAACATGTCAGCAGATGGATTTATGGAAGTATTATTCTCTCTACGATGGTTTGTGGAACTTATTTTACAGGGTCGGACACTATCCTTGCATTCAAACTCTTCCATGGTGTATTCGGAGGGGGAACCCGCCTTGCAATGCCGAAGACAACACTGCGCGCCGGACTCTCGTCATTGAAGCCTGGTTTAGGGGCTACTGAGGGAGTCCTGGATTAGGGGGTCTTCGGACAACCGGACTATATCCTTTGGCCGGACTGTTGGACTATGAAGATACAAGATTGAAGATTTCGTCTCGTGTCCGGATGGGACTTTACTTGGCGTGGAAGGCAAGCTAGGCAATACGGATATGTATATTTCCTCCTTTGTAACCGACCTTGTGGAACCCTAGCCCCCTCCAATGTCTATCTAACCGGAGGGTTTTAGTCCGTAGGACAACATACAATCATACCATAGGCTAGCTTCTAGGGTTTAGCCTCTCTGATCTCGTGGTAAATCTACTCTTGTAATACTCATATCATCAAGAACAATCAAGCAGGACGTAGGGTTTTACCTCTATCAAGAGGGCGCGAATCTAGGTAAAAAATCGTGTCCCCTGCCTCCTGTTACCATCCACCTTAGACGCACAGTTCGGGACCCCCTACCCGAGATCAGCCGGTTTTGACACCGACACTTGGGCTTTTGGGGCGCCATTGGTTGGAAGCTTGGAAGGAGATCGGAGTAGATCTAGAGATTTTGGAAGTGAGGAGTGAGAGAGGGGATCTGGAGCAAGGCAGAGGAAAGCAATGAAGGCAAGCGTTCCCCGCACCGTCCTTTTTGTCAGTCGGGCAGTTGCCAAGGCAGCATGGGGAAGCGGAGACGCCCACGTCCAATCAGTCGCCACGCGCCAACCATGGCCGCAGGCTGATGGGGCCCGCGGAGCTCCACGCGTGCCCTTTGGCTTCGCCTCGAAGACAAGCCCGAGCGCGCCTTGGGCCCGGAGGCTACTGTCGGCGTTCTGGGAATGGGCGTCCCCAGACTTGCCTGCCTGCGGCCCGCAGCATGGCTCCACCAACGGCCCTGTACGGCCCATCTTCACCAGCAAACATTCAAGACCCTCGCGAGGGGCCAAGCCTCGCGAGGCGGATGACGCAAGACCTCCTCAGGGGCGGCCTCACCAGGCTGGCTCGCGAGGGGTGGAGAGATCAAGCCAAGGGGCACCTCACGAGGTTTCTGTGACGCAAGCCATGATGACTGGAGCCAGGCGGGCGCCAGGTGGGCGGCAGCACGCGCAGTGTCCTCGTTTCCTATTTGGTGCTAAAGGGGCAAGCGCGAACGAGGAGTCCCGAGGCATCAGGCAAAGGTTTCCATATCTGTGCAACAAGACCAAGACCAGCAGGATGGCAGGATGGAGGTCACCGTGGAGCCCAAGACGGCGTCACCACCAGAGCCTTTGGTAGGCGAAGACTACTTTTGTCAGGATAGCTTGTACTAGTTGTCTCCCTTTGAATATGGTCGTTGTAGGATCCCTTCCAGCTCAATATTTGGGAAGAGGACCAGGGCCTCTATAAATAGGACTAGCCACCACCATAGGGAGGCATCTGATTCGGACCTAGATCGGATCCATATCACCCCAACCACTCAAGTTCACCAAGCACAAGAACACCTCTCCTCGTGAGGCTGTTCTTCCCTTGTAACTATTCATCCTCAGCCCAAGAGGCAATCCACCACACCACACTGGAGTAGGGTATTACACCACAACGATGGCCCAAACCAGTATAAATCTTGTGTCTCATGTTCTTTGGGTTCGTCGAGCAAGGCCGTGAGATCGTAGAGTGTGCGAGCTAGAGAGGGGGAGAGATCTTTGTGCGCACCCCAGCGTTCGAACCTCAAGGGTTTTACCAGAACTCGAAATCCGACATATTCTAGTTCATCTGGCTTCCCCATTAATTATCATGGCCAATATAACCTTGGTCTCTTCAACCTTTTGATCTCACCCCACAACACAACAATCACACCCACGACGACACACATAGAGGATATCTGGTGGCACTCCAATGGAGTTCGGCGAGCATAAAGTCGAGACCCACGCAAGGGAGACGGATCTCACGGTGGTGTACACCATCGACCCGGCCGTGGTGGAGGACTACATCAACACCGTGGATCAGTTGCTTGCTAGAGACAAGTACAAGGTGGTCAGCATCGACCTCTAGTACACCGCCGGTCTTCCCGGCCAAGATCAGAAGGTTGTCGTCGCCTAGTTGTGTGTGCACCATCATGTCCTCTACTACCACTACTGCATGGCCACAGAGCCTTGGACCATTTCGCCAAGTTTTTCAACAACACCGACTACAAGTTCACTATGTTGGAAACCACCGATGATGTAAAAGCGCTCAATGTTACGGGCTTGGCCTGCAAGAACCTTGTCGAAATCCATGAGCACTACAGGGTCTGAGGCAGCACGAGGAAGGACTCCCTAGTTGAACTCGCCTCGGCCATCATCGACACCTATTATGAAAAGATGAAGCAGGATTGTCACGCCCAATATGCGATCCTATCCAAGAGGAACTCGAAGGTCCCACCAAGGATAGATACGCATATTGAAACGCTTTTGCAAGGTGGATATCATTACATCATACCATTACATAATAGTTGGGGATACATACAAGGCATACAAATGCCATAAGAATACATCAAGCATCATACATAAGAACAACATCCGGTTACAAATAAAACGCAAACAAAAGCTCAAACAACATCCACCCTGCTTGCCCAGGCTGCCGACCAGGAACCTATCCCAAGATCGACGAAGAAGAAGAACTCCAAAACAAGTAAACATCGCTCTCACGTCATGATCATCGCATTACCTGTACCTACAACTGTTGGTGTAGTAATCTGTGAGCCACGAGAACTTAGCAATCCCATTACCATGGGTATCAAGACTAGCAAAGCTTAATGGATATGGAATGGATAAGTGGTGAGGTTGCAGCAAGCGACTAAGCATTGTATGGTGGCTAACTTACAAATACAAGAGTAAGATGAGAAACTACGCAACGGTCGCAAACTAGTAATGATCAAGAAGTGATCCTGAACTACTTACGTTCAAACATAACCCCACGGTGTTCTCTTCTCGAATCACTCAAAAAGAGACAGTCACGGTTATGCACGCGGTTGGTGTATTTAATTTGAGTTTAGTTCAAGTCCACTACAACCAGATATTAAAAATTCCCATCTGCCACATAACCGTGGGCACGGCTCTCGAAAGTTTAAACCCTGCAGGGGTGTCCCAACTTAGCCCATGACAAGCTCACGATCCTCGGAGACAATCCTCCATCACGGGACACTCCCATCAGACTCGGAATCCTGGTGCACAAGACATTTCGACATTGGTAAAACAAAGCCAGCAAGAACTCCCGACATGCCGACACCCTGATAGTAGCTGCGCCTCGTCTCGAGCCACGATCGAATTGGCTAAGTTTATGGATGGCACACCCATTGGTGGCCCCGGCTGCTGCCATTTTGGACCAACACTTATGAGGACCAATGGCTCGAGGGTGGATTAAGTCCTCGGGGTCCGAAAAGTCCCTATGCAAGTTTTAGTTGTTATTAGGCAAATGATAAAACCAAGGTTGGGCCTTGCTGGAAGTGTTTTATTCAAAGTGAACTATCAAGAGGGGCCCATAAACCCTCACGGTGTTACGAAAAGCAGAATCAAGGAACATAACACCGGTATGATGGAAAACACCAGTCTTAAGGCCGAGCCTTCCACCCTTTACCAAGTATATAGATGCATTAATTAAATAAGAGATATTGTGATATCCCATCATATCCATGTCCCAACATGGAACAACCTGCAACTACACCTGGAACTAGCAACGCTATAAGAGGGGCTGAGCAAAGCGGTAACATAGCCAAACAACGGTTTGTTGGGATGGTGGAAAAGGTTAGAGGCTAACATGGCAAATTGGGAGGCTTGATAAACAAGTGGTAGGTAGCACGACATAGCGATAGCATCGAGACAACTAGCATAGTAAAGATAGTAGTGAGATCCAAGGTTATGGTCATCTTGGCTGAAATTCCACTAGGAAGTAGAACAAATCGATGAAGAAGACGAATGGGGGTAGTCGAACGAATCATCCCAACCGCAACGTTACTGCGAACTATCAAGAGGAATCATAACCGGAAAGAAGCAAACACCATGGTAAATGCACAAGCATAATCATGGCATGATGCACAACCAAGTATGATGCATGCATGTTTTAATGAGTCATGGCATGCAAAGTGGAATGAACAATACTACAAAGTAAGTGGAGCTCAATACGCAACGAGTTGCATATTGACGAAACACCACATTCAAGTATTTAGTTCACTCTCATTTATGTACTCAACAATATTAAATGTTGGCTAACATGGTAAGAGGTGAAGCATGAGCAAACTAACTATCTAGGCAAGTTAAATGAGGTCGAAAACAACAACCAACAATTCTGGAAAATCCTCACATGCATATTTTGAATTTGGTACTGTTCTGCCCTATACACAATTTTAGAATAGTTAAACATGCAAAGTAATGCCACCATATTAATCTGTGCATTTTTCTAGAAAATTTACATATATAATTTATTTAATTTGGAGCTACGGTTAATTAGTTATGAAATAAACCATTTTAGCATAGCATTTATGCAAATTAAATGCAAACAACCATTTAAAAATTTTAAACATGGATGAAAGTTACAGATTATAAAAGTACAGGAAAAACTGATCATTTTACATGTATGACATGATCTATTTGGATGCATGGATATTTGGTTATTCACAATACAAAAGAGGGGCATTTCTATGAATATGCAAAAAAACAAAGGAAACAGTAGGGGACATGGACTGGGCCAGCCACTGTCAAGGACGAGGGGCCCCCAGGTGATGAGGTGGCAGGAGGTGTATGTGTGGACAGAGAGGATGATGAGTGGGGTCCCACTATCATAGAGACCAAAATGGTAAAAAAAAATTGGGCATTTTAGCCACTAGCCTGATGGGGTTTCGAACCTGGGTCAACGGGGTATGCGAGAGAGGGTAGAACCATTGGGCTAGGCTCGGGGTGTTTGACGCAGTGGAGGCAGGGTGCCTTTTGAACCAGTACCAAGTGGAAGCTGGCTTCCTATTCATTGTCAAAGAAGAAGGCGACGACACCGGTGAGCAACGGTGGCACAGCAGGGATGCAACAGCGGTGTTGCAGAACGACTGTGAGGCTGCAAGGGCACGGGAACGACGACTGCTGCTAGCCGGTGTCATGTGCGTGCTCGAGCGGCGGAACAAGTGCTTTGAGAACGAGCTTGAGCAGGAGCTCGTCTCGGCCGCGGCAGCGAGGCACGGCGAGGCCCTGACTATGCTGGGTGATGCAAAGGCGCGGGCGTGTTGGGCGAGCATGGGACGTGACCTGCGGGTGCTATAGTGTGTGTACTAGCGAGGCAAGCAGCAGCATGAGCATCGAAGCAAGCAGTCGCAAGCGCATGCAAGAGGTAGAGAAGAACAAGGCAGGCGAGCAGAACAGCGGGCGACTTCGTCGGAGGAACTTCGGCGATCAAAACTCGCAGAGGAGGGCACCGAAATATGCTGCGCTACAAGGCGATCCTAAAGGTGTTGCGGATGCATCGAAACACGATGGAAACCTCGCTGGCAATGAGGTCCCGCGGTGATGGAGCTAGAGCAAACCAACAACGGAAATCAAAGACATTATTTTCCCTACACGTCGGCGCGAGTGCAGCGGAAGCAAGAACGCAAGCAGGGGTCACCGGAACTATGCCGGCAACCATGCTGTGGCGGAGAAGCTCTCGGGTCTGAGAGGACATGACTGAAACAGGGCACAAATGAGAGAAGGACCATGCATGGGAGGTGATCATGCTTACGTAGGGTTGGTTGGTGGAGTAGATCGAGCTCGGGGATGACCGACGGTGGTGAGCTCCTGTCGTAGAAGAAGAAGATGAAGGGGACGGTGTTGATCGAGGTGACGGTGCTCGGTCCTTGAAGAAGACAAAGCAGAGGAAGAAGAGGATGCGGGCGTCGCGGCCTTGACGTCCCGCGGTGATGCAGAGGACGTCGGGGATGAAGAGGAACTTGGCAAAACTCCAGGGCACCTTGGCTGCGGCTGGACTTGACCGAGAGCACGTCGGTAACAAGCTGGCGCTCTCTGTTTCGCTTGGATGCTCATGAGGAAGGAGAAGGAGGGCAGGGGAGAGGCCCTAGGTGGCGGCAGCGATGAGGAAACCCTAGGGTGGGTGCGGACGGCGAGGGCGTTATATAGGGGAGGGGGCAGACGGCACGACCTCGGAGTTCGTGAAGCTCACGGCAACGACGCTAGCGCTCTGTCTCTGGAGGAGGACGACGGCGTTAGGAGGGGAGCAGGTGGTCGTGAGGGAGAGGGAGTTGGGCCGGCCTAGAGGAGGGGAGGCCCAGCCGGGTTGTGGGTGATATGGGGCTGCGCTGCAGCTACGTTGGGCTGCTGCCCTCCTCACCTTCTTCCCTATTTTTCAAACAGAAAAGAAGAGAGAAAAGTGCAGGGGGTTTGGATAGGGTAGTGGCCAAGATGAAAATATTTCTGGACTGTTGGTATAATGGATAATTAAGTAAAATTGGTTTGGACATTTTTAGAGACATGAATTTAAAACAAGTTTGAATTTGATTCAAACTTAAGTTAAATTATAGCCCAACCAAAACAACTTACAAATAGCTGCAACTTGGCACAGAGGGTGCAGGCATGGTGCACTGGTATTAAGCAAAGAATGAACATTAATAGAGGCATCAAAGAACTCACTTGCATAAAGAAGTAAAAGAAGAAGAAGAAGGTGGTGCATGGATAGGTTTGAGAGAGATAACAAGGGGGTTGATTCATATGACATGAATAGAGCAAGACAACATCATGAAGAATGCAATGCACATGGTGATTATGATGAAATGCAAAATGACAAGAGGTACAATGCAATGCAAACAATAATGATCATAAAGCAAGAAGCAAAATATGACAAGGCACTTAACATGGTCATGGCATAAACACATCGGACTGAAATATGCAAAACAATTATGATAATGCAACAAACATAATAAACACACGACAACAACTAAAGTTGTCACAGCCCTAGAATTTGTGCCTGCAAATAGTTGCCTCACTGAGCATCATGCATCCTGTTAATTTCAAGAAACTGGTAATGGGGACATGTGAAAGCCTTAGAATCATTCCTGAAAATGACCAAGATAAAAATTGCTTCAAGTAAGTCCAAGAAAATGTTCCTATGAATCTCTAGAAATATTGGCAAGGGATAAAATTCAAACATTTTTAGAATCTCAGAAACAGTTATTTTGGGCCTTTGAATTAATCCAATAAATATATGGATCTATATTTATTATATAATAAATATATGTTCAATAATTCTGAAAATTATTGTCTGGATTTGGATAAGTCCATTTAGTTCACACAATTATTTTTATGAATTTTGAAATTGATTTGGTCTTAGACTAAATTACAAACAGACTACAAAAATAGAAAAGAGAAAACAAAATAGAGAAAGCAGAGAGAGAAGAACTTACCTGGCAGCCCAACAGCAGGCCCACCTAGCCGGTCCAGCCTAGAAGCCGCTCCAGCGAGCCGCTTGACTCGGCCAGGTAGGCAGGCAGGTGCTCGACGCCGGCACCAGCGCGTGCCATGCAGCTGCCTGCCGCCCGGCTTTCTCCCCTCGCCGTTCTGCTGGCCTGGGTCGATCACGCACTCCTCCCCCGAGCTTGCAGACACACCCCTTCTCCCCAGCTCCTCTCTCTCGCTCTCCCGACGATGACCGAGCGCACACGTCGCCGCCGCTCGCCGTTGCCACAGACACCGTAGACGCCTCCCCCTCTCACTGTGTCCGTTCACTCCGCCGACGTCAACTACGTCGAGCAGGCCGAGCCCCGAGCGCTCGCTCGCCCTCGAGTCGCCGCTGACGCCGTCTTCCCCAACTCCGGTCGCCGAGATCGTCGTTGCCGTTCGACCGCACCAGCCTCTCCACCGAGCTAACTCCGGCGCCACCACACTCGCCATGAGCCTCTCCATCTAACCCCGCTCTCTGATTCCTCCCTGGTACGCAGTAGTCACTGCCCCGTGGACGTCCGAACGTGCCGCCACCCGCGCTCATCGCCGGTGGTGCTCTGGTGACCATATGGTCCCGGGCTTGTGCCCATTGCACTCCCCGCATCGTGTAGGAGTCGTAGGTGCTAGCGCCACCCCGTCTAGGCCACTACAGCAACGAGCCCGAGCTCGACCGAGCTTCGGCCGCCGCCGAGCTTGTCACCGGCGCCACTCCGGTCACTCCCCGGCCGCGCCACCACCACGGTTGGATGCGGACGAGCATCCGCATCCCGTAGATGTGCTCCGCGCGCCAAACGGCGCTCTGTAGGCGAATCCCGCAGCGCATCGCCGCGTCTGGACTCGCTGACGGCTAAACGCCAGCGACCGCTGACCCGTTGACCGGCATGGGTTGACTCCACTGTCCGGTTTGACCTTCCCCTCTCTCTCACTGACTTGTGGGCCCCGCCCGACTAATTACTCTAGTTAACACTAATTAACTAGTTAGGTTAGTTACTACAGTCACTGACTAGTGGGCCCTGCCCAGTTAGTTAGGGCTAACTAACTTAGTTAGTTGACTGGGTCACTGACCAGTGGGTCCCAGTGGTCAGGTTTGACCTAGACGACGCCTGTTGACTGCTGACGTCCCCCTGACGTAGTGGTGACGAATAATGTAACTTCTGGGTTAAAAACAATTCTAGAAATTCCTGAAATTGCTTTAAACTTCAAAATTCGTAGTAATTCAACCATAACTCAGATGAAGATAATTTATATATGAAAAATTATCAAAAAATGCAATCTGTCCATCTGTACCATTTTCATGCATGACAGACCAACTTATACCTACTGTATAAGTGAAAACATGATAATTGCATTTTAATTGCTTAATGTGGAGCTTGCATATGAACCTTTGGTTCATATGGACTTCCTCTAAATTGTTGCTTGATGCATTAGCACAAATCATAGCATCATTGCCATGTCACATTCATGCATCATATTGTGCATTGCATTGATTGTGTTCTTCCTTGTTTGCCGGTAATTGTTCCCTCTCGATAGACATGTTCCGACGATGAGATCGATGACACCGATGAAGAACTATACTATCTTCAGAAGTGCCAGGCAAGCAAAAAAAACCCTTGTTCATTCTGATACAACCCCACTCTCTCTCGCTCCTGCTCTCTTTTACTGCATTAGGACAACAACGATTCAACTGTTACATGTTGTGGTAGTTGAACCCCTTTCCGCTGCATGACCTGTCATTGCCATGTAACCAGATGAAACCCACTAACATGAGTAGGAGTTGTTTGAGCCCTGATGTGCCTACTCATTCATGCGTGTTTGTCATGCCTGCTATTGCTTAGAGTCGTGTCAGGTCTGATTCATCGGGGATGAATTGGAAAGTTGTGAACATGTCCTACTTTGTGTGAGCTAAGTGTGTTGAACACGATTTGGTAAAGGTATCGACGAGAGGCCATGTAGGAGTACATAGTGAGTTGTTTCATTGGAATCGTCCTTAAGCACCGAGATCTGTATGTGTGATTTAAGAACCAGCTACTACCATGCATTGGGCCCGAAACCAATGGACCCTCTCGGTTTCTTAACCACCCTAGTCCTTTGTCCAGGAGTTGCAATTAGTTTCTGGTGTTTATAGGATATGTGTTGGCGGCTGTTCGTAGTGCTGACCCTAGGGCTGGGCTATGATGCGGTAGATACACCGTGGCACGGTGTACCGAGTTGCCCGTTTGGTGTCTCGGGAACCCCGTTCACATCGTTTGGGGCCATATGTGGAAACCTCGGTCGGACTCCCTGCAGATGGAACCTAGATAGGCGATAAACCTGGACTAGAGACTTGAGTGTTTTGGTAGGCCATGGCCGACACCCTCGTTGGGCTTCCGCTTGAAGGTTGTCGAGTACATGTCGTGTAAACGGCGGTAAGTGGTGAGAGCGTGTGTGAAGAAGTACACCCCTGTAGGGTTAACATCATCTATTCGAATAGCCGCGTCCGCGGTAAAGGACTACTTGGTTGCCTATACAGTTCATAGACAAGTGAAAGTGGATACTCTAAAATGCGCAAGATAAGCATGAGTGCTATGGATGGCGTTCTCGTAGGGAGACAGGAGCGGATCCATAGTGGTGTATTGATTGGTGAATATGTGGACTCGTATGCGCCACCTCAAAAGAGTTACTTGCAGTAGTAGTTCAGGTTAGTCACTGAGTCAAAGCTAGCTTGATGCAGTTAAACCCCACCATCCCTTTGTTGATAATGATGCATATGTAGATAGTTCTGATGTAAGTCTTGCTGGGTACATTTGTACTCATGTTTGCTTAAATTATGTTTTTGTAGAGAGACTTCAGTCTCGCTAGTAGTTCCGCGTGGACTTCAATGTTTAGCTTGATACCTCAGCTACGATCTTGTGCCCTCGGCAGGATCTGGTAGATAGTCAGGCTTCTCAACCTTTTTCATTTGTAGATGTCTGTACTCACACATGATAAGCTTCCGCATGTGCTTTGTCTTGTATGCTCTGAATGTTGGGTCATGAGACCCATGTTTGTAATATCTCGCTCCTCGGAGCCTAATGAATAATTACTCTGAGTCGTAGAGTCTTGTTGTGATGCCATGTTGTATTTACACATATCGAGCATATTATGTGTATGATTGAAATGCTTGGTATGTGTGGGATCCGACAACCTAGTTGTCTATCCTTGTTAGCCTCTCTTATGTGGAAATGTAGTCTGGTGCTTCCACTGAGCCATGGTAGTCTGCTACAGCTCAGTTTACCGGAGTCCTGCTAGCCTAGCACTACTGCTCCGGAACACTTAGA
Source organism: Triticum aestivum (assembly GCF_018294505.1). Classification (NCBI taxonomy): domain Eukaryota; kingdom Viridiplantae; phylum Streptophyta; class Magnoliopsida; order Poales; family Poaceae; genus Triticum; species Triticum aestivum. Next base: position 223,077,072 of record NC_057794.1, on the reverse strand, counting down.
CTGGCCGACATGTGATTCACTTTGTTCCTGTGTCTGTCCCTTCGGGGAAATGTCATGCGGAGACATCCGGAGTCCTGTTAGCCTCCTACAGCCCGGGTTCTCGGAGTCCTGTTAGCCTAGTTGCTACAGCTCCGATTCATATGCTGTTGACCGACATGCTCGAGGTTGATTGATGTATGCCTGTCCCTGTAAGTTAGTGCCACTTTGGGTTCACGACTAGTCATGTCGGCCCGGGTTCTCTATCATATGGATGCTAGCGACACTATCATATACGTGAGCCAATAGGTGCAAACGGTCCCGGGCCATGGTAAGGCGACACCCGTGGGAATACCGTGCATGAGGTCGCAAAGTGATATGAGGTGTTACAGGCTAGATTAGTGTGACTTGGAATCGGGGTCTTGACAGTTTTGGTATCAGAGCCTGACTGCTTGTAGGATTACCAAGCCAAACTGGTCGAAGTCGAGTCTAGAAATGCTTTAGTTATATAAGGGGATTGATTATGGAAGAGAACGTAAGGCTCTTTTTACTCCTTTACCTTATGCCCTTCTGATCTGAGTCATCCTCTTCTCTTCTACGGGGATTAAGAAGTAGGATTCTCGTCTATCTATCAGGATCACGTGTTACTAATCCGTAGACTTATAGGATTGTTGAACTCAAGCCTCAGTTCAGTTCTTACCACCTTAGTGTGTTGACAGATGCTCTCGAAACATTGATATTGTGATGTTGAGTGGTTATGCCACCATTTTGCAGTATGTCTCAAATCATTTTTTGAGCATTTACAGCCGTTATGCTATCCGAGTCATCCCAGGTTTCTAAATAGGCTGATGCATTTGCAAATTCCTTCCTACCATTCCGAAGTTCCTTTGTGCCAGATCAACCACACTAATTAGTGTGTTGAGGTACTTTACTGCCTTGGCATTTATGTTGGAGCTATTATTATGACCCTAGGTGTCTAGAGTGTCACCTAGTAATCTAGCCATGTTTTGTGTTCCCAGTGTGATCATTCTGGCCATCATTCTCGAAAGCATCCTGTGATGCCATTTAGTATGTAGGTATTGTATTTCTGGGTTCTTGAACCCGAGATTCACCCTACTTACTTCATGTTGATAATATATGCTCGTTCCTTTAGGTTATTAGTAACCTTTGCATTAGTCCTCGAGGTCCATGGTATTTCCTTCTTCCAAATACTATGAACCACTTATGACAGAAGTTTGTTGGATCAAAGGATCACAACAGGAGTGCTCTCAATGAGTTCTCCATTCATAATTGTGACTCTGCCAGTTCTACCTTCTCTGCATGGGTTATCCAAAAGAAACCTGTTGAACTTGGTTCGACATATTAATCTATGCATCCACAACTCAGAAAGATATATGTCCCTTGAATTGTCCCTCTTCATTTGTATTCCGACCATCGTCTATCAATTGATAGTCAGGAGTAATTGTGCAACCGTGTTATCGATGCTTATTATTGTTGTGGTCTGTCAAGCCATTCTATTCTGGAATGACTAGGAGAAACAACCTCCAGTACCTTGTCCATTTCTAGGATTGGGTCAAAGCAGTTGTATTCCGCAGATCAAATGACAATCCAGTTTTTATTCCGTTCTACCCTGAAGTATTACCGTCCTATGTCAACAATGTCATGGGAATTGCACACCATCTTATGAATTCTTGATACAATGATACCTCTCACCATCGTTGTTCATTCCTCGGTTCCCATGTTACTGCAACCGGAATACCAACAAGTGAACCGTGATGTGTGAAATCAATACTCCTAGCAACTAGTTGCTTGGTAGTAAATGGAAAATATCCTTATTCTTAGCGTGTTGGTTATTGAGTCATCATTCAAAGATAGATTGTGCTAGCTAGTCCTTACTTCTGGTGCACTTTTCGATAAATAAGTTAGGATAGTGCCAACCCTTGCTTATTTGATCATATTGTCTTGCCTGAGAAGCAAGATTATTCTCGAGATTAGTGACATATCGGTGGTTTGTGATTTTCCGAATATCTTCTCGGAAGTGTTACCATGTTGTCACCTGACCGCTACGTTGAGTTCGTGATCAAGTTGGTTTCTTGCAAACCACTCCTTCTCCAAGAATCCATGTTGGATACCCCTGAGCTAGTTGGTTAAGGTAAACAACAACTTGGAGAGTTGGAAGATAAAAGCTTGTCTGACTTAGTTCGTGTTAAGGGATATCTTTTATGTGTGTGTGTGTTGAAGAAAGATAATATCTTCATCGATTCGTCCTCATGATCAGTTATTGGATATATTCTCTTGTCCAAAGTTTGATTTGAGTGTGGGCTATCCTCAAATCAAATCAGAACCAACGATGTTTGTAATGTTGTCTTACTCGTGGTTGATTCCTCGGGCATACACCATTACATCCTTTGGCCTGACCAATGCTATCACCGTGTTCACTTAATTGTGGAATTCCATCTATATGAAAGCCTGGATGGTTTTTTGTTGAGGCCATTGACAACATTTTCATCTTGTCCATGATTCATGTTGAACATCTAAGTTAGCGTTGGAAACTTCTGAAACCATTTTCTTCGTGCTAGCTCATGAAGTTTATATTTTGATGGAAGAAGTGACTTCCTCTAATTCGCGTGCATATGATGCAAGTTGCCGCCATAAATTTGAAAAAGTTTGTTTCGCTTCCTTTGGAATCATCCCAAGTCAGTCATGCATACTTGCGAAGTATTTTGTGGTCTGGAGACTTGCAACCTTCATTCTATATGAATCCCTAGCACCCCAAGCCACTGATTGAATTGTTCAAGGAAAAGAAGTTCTTAAGTGCTAATCCTTAAGGACCCAAAGGTACATGCGCATGACTTTGCTCTCCGCAATGATGGTTCCTAATAAAAACTCGGTAGCGTTTTATTGTAAGACTACTATGTGGTCATGCTTGTCTGGGACAGAGTGTTCACATGTTGTAGCAGAACCAGCTCATGTTTTGGAGCTTGCTATCGTAGTTCATTTCCCGAGAATCTCCCAATGTCATCTCATTGATTTGTGTTGCAAACTTCCTTTTCAGACATGCCGAGTTTGAAGTATCCTGTTACCAACCAGATCTGAATCTCAGGCAGATATGATGGTTGGAAAATCCCCAACATTTGCATTTTGTTCCCGGCTTGCACCACCATTGTGCCAATTTCCCATGGGCTGCCCCTCTCAGTAATTGATGTCTAGGATCATCTTCAAAGTGGACTTACCATGGGTCCCATCCATTTCCGATGACAAGCAAAATCATCCATTGCGTTTTCTTCAACAAGGTAGTCCACAGGATCCATTCTAGTCCGAGTATGTCATTCTTTTGAACTTCTTCAAATGATCAAATGTGATTGCCTTAGGTTGGTATAAAGAGTCTCAATGAACTATGAATCAAAAGTAATTCTTTTTGCCACTTAAGGGAATATTTCTGCGAGTCACCTTCCTTAGGATGTCTCATTATGGTATCATGGCAACTCAACTCCTCACTACATTGACAACCGTTCACCACCTTCTTAAGTGTGAAATTGTTGCCTACCTAGTGAACCTTCATCATTTGTTCAACTCCATCTCTTTGGATGTGTGCTTCGTATCTCAGCTCGAGAGATGTTGCTATGTCTCACTCCGTGAGTTGATCCTGAGTTGTTCGATCTTTGAGAAGATCAATCCCTCTAGAGTTTTTCCCTTTCCTCTTGTTGCCATGTTGGTTGGAGTTCTCAGAGCAAGACATCAAGACAGTGATGGTGATCGGATCAACGTTCTTATGAAGTGCAAAATGGATCATGAAGACCATGTTAGCTTTGTGTCCCCTCTGTCTACTTACCTCACGTCTTGAATCTCGCGACAAGATTCTTGTTTAGTGGGGGTGAGTTGTCACAGCCCTAGAATTTGTGCCTGCAAATAGTTGCATCAGTGAGCATCATGCATCATGTTAATTTCAAGAAACTGGTAATGGGGACATGTGAAAGCCTCAGAATCATTCCTGAAAATGACCAAGATAAAAATTGTTTCAAGTAAGTCCAAGAAAATGTTCATGTGAATCTCTGGAAATATTGGCAAGGGATAAAATTCAAACCAATATTTTTAGAATCTCAGAAATAGTTATTTTGGGCCTTTGAATTAATCCAATAAATATTTGAATTGGATCTATATTTATTATATAATAAATATATGTTCAATAATTCTGAAAATTGTTGTGTCGATTTGGATAAGTCCATTTAGTTCTCACAATTATTTTTATAAATTTTGAAATTGATCTTAGAACTAAATCACAAACAGACTGCAAAAATAGAAAAGAGAAAACAAAACAGAGAAAGCAGAGAGAGAAGAACTTACCTGGCAGCCCAACAGCAGGCCCACCTAGACGACCCAGCCCAGCAGCCGCTCCAGCGAGCTGCTTGACTCGGCCAGGCAGGCAGGCAGGTGCTCGACGCTGGCACCAGCGCGCGCCACACCGCTGCCCGCCGCCCTGCTTCCTCCCCTCGCTGTTCTGCTAGCCTGGGTCGATCACCCACTCCTCCCCCGAGCTCGCAGACACACCCCCTCTTCCCCACATCCTCTCTCTCGCTCTCCCGATGACGACCGAGCGCACACGTCGCCGCTGCTCGCCGTTGCCGCGGCCACCGCAGACGCCTCGCCCTCTTACCATGTCAGTTGACTCCGCCGATGTCGACTACGTCGAGCAGGCCGACCACCGAGCGCTCGCCCGCCCTGGAGTCGCCGTTGACGTCGTCTTCCCCAACTCCGGCCGCCGAGATCGTCGTCGCCGTTCCGACCGCACCAGCCTCTCCCCCGAGCTAACTCCGCGCCACTGCACTCGCCGTGAGCCTCTCCATCTAACCCCGCTCTCTGTTTCCTCCCTGGTACACAGTAGTCGCTGCCCCGTGGACGTCCGAATGCGTCGCCGCCCGCGCTCATTGCTTGTGGTGCTCCGGTGACCATATGGTCCCGGGCTTGTGCCCATTGCACTCCCGGCATCGCATAGGACCGTAGGTGCTAGCGCCGCCCCGCCTAGGCCACTGCAGCAACGAGCCCAAGCTCGACCGAGCTTCGGCCACCGCCGAGCTCATCACCGGCGCCACTCCGGCCACTCCCCGACCGCGCCACCACCAGGGTTGGATGCGGACGAGCATCCGCATCCCATAGCTGTGCTCGCACGCCAAACGGCGCTCTGTAGGTGAATCCCGCAGCGCACCACCGCGTCTGGACTCGCCGGCGGCTAAACGCCGACGATCGCTGACCCGTTGACAGGCGTGGGTTGACCCCACTGCCCGGTTTGACCTCACCCTCTCTCTCACTGACTTGCGGGCCCCGCCCGACTAATTACTCTAGTTAGCACTAATTAACTAGTTAGGTTAGTTACTACAGTCACTGACTAGTGGGCCCTGCCCAGTTAGTTAGGGCTAACTAACTTAGTTGACTGGGTCGCTGCCTAGTGGGTCCCACTGGTCAGGTTTGACCTGGTCGACGCCTGTTGACTGCTGACGTCACCCTGACATAGTGTTGACGCAATCATGTAATTTCTAGATTAAAAATAATTCTAGAAATTCCTGAAATTGCTTTAGACTTCAAAAATTCATAGTAATTCAACCATAACTCAGATGAAGATAATTTATATATGAAAAATTATCAGAAAAATGCAATCTGTCCATCTGTACCATTTTCATGCATGACAGAACAACTTATACCTACTGTATAAGTGAAAACATGATAATTGCATTTTAAGTGCTTAATGTGGAGCTTGCATATGAACCTTTGGTTCATATGGACTTCCTCTAAATTATTGCTAGATGCATTAGCACAAATCATAACATCATTGACATGTCACATTCCTGCATCATATTGCGCATTGCATTGATTGTGTTCTTCCTTGTTTGCCGTTAATTGTTCCCTCTCGATAGACGTGTTTCGGCGATGAGATCGATGACACCGATAAAGAACTATACTATCTTCAGAAGTACCAGGCAAGCAAAAATCCCCTTGTTCATTCCGATACAACCCCACTCTCTCTTGTTCCTGCTCTGTTTTACTGCATTAGGACAACAACGATTCAACTGTTACATGTTGCGGTAGTTGAACCCCTTTCCTCTGCATGACCTGTCATTGCCACAGTAAATAGATGAAACCCACTAGCATGAGTAGGTGTTGTTTGAGCCCTGATGTGCCTACTCATTCATGCTTATTTGTCATGCCTACTATTGCTTAGAGTTGTGTCAGGTCCGATTCATCGGGGATGAATTGGAAAGTTGTGAACATGTCCTACTGTGTGTGAGCTAAGTGTGTTGAACATGATTTGGTAAAGCTATCAATGAGAGGCCATGTAGGAGTACATGGTGGGTTGTTTCATTGGAACCGTCCTTAAGCATCGAGATCCTATGTGTGATTTAAGAACCAGCTACTACCATGCATTGGGCCCGAAACCAATGGACCCTCTCGGCTTCTTAACCACCATAGTCATTTGTGCAGGAGTTGTAATTAGTTTCTGTTGTTTATAGGATATGTGTTGGTGTCCGTGCGTAGCGCTGACCCTAGGGGTGGGTTATGATGCCGTAGATACACCGTGGCACGGTGTACCGAGTCGCCCGTTTGGTGTCTCGGGAACCCTGTTCACATCGTTCGGGGCTGTATGTGGAAACCTCGGTCGGACTCCCTGCGGATGGAACCTGGATAGGCGATAAACCTGGACTAGAGACTTGAGTGTTTAGGTAAGCCGTGGCCGACACCCTCGTTGGGTTTCCGCTTGAAGGTTGCCGAGTACATGTCGTGTAAACGGCGGTAAGTGGTGAGAGCGTGTGTGAAGAAGTACACCCCTGCAGGGTTAACATCATCTATTCAAATAGCCGCATCTGCGGTAAAGGACTACTTGGTTGCCTATACAGTTCATAGACAAGTGAAAGTGGATACTCTAAAATTCGCAAGATAAGCATGAGTGCTATGGATGGCGTTCTCATAGGAAGACAGGAGCGGATCCATAGTGGTGTATTGATTGGTGAATATGTGGACTCGTGTGCACCACCTCAAAAGAGTTACTTGCAGTAGTAGTTCAGGTTAGCCACTGAGTCAAAGCTGGCTTGCTGCAGTTAAACCCCACCATCCCTTTGTTGATAATGATGCATATGTAGATAGTTCTGATGTAAGTCTTGTTGGGTACATTTGTACTCATGTTTGCTTAAATTATGTTTTTGCAGAGAGATTTTAGTCTCGCTAGTAGTTCTGCATGGACTTCGATGCTTAGCTTGATACCTCAGCTACGATCTTTTGCCCTCGGCAGGATCTTGTAGATAGTCAGGCTTCTCAGCCTTTTTCATTTGTAGATGTCTGTACTCAAACATGATAAGCTTTTGCATGTGCTTTGACTTGTATGCTCTGAATGTTGGGTCATGAGACCCATGTTTGTAATATCTTGCTCCTCGGAGCCTAATGAATAATTACTCTGAGTCATAGAGTTTTGTTGTGATGCCATGTTGTATTTACACATATCGAGCGTATTGTGTGTATGATTGAAATGCTTGGTATGTGTGGGATCTGACAACCTAGTTGTCTATCCTTGGTAGCCTCTCTTATGGGGAAATGTAGTCTGGTGCTTCCACTGAGCCATGGTAGTTTGCTACAGCCCGGTTTACTGGAGTCCTGCTAGCCCAGCACTACTCCTCTGGAACACTTAGACTGGTCGGCATGTGATAAACTTCATTCCTGTGTCTGTCCCTTCGGGGAAATGTCACGCAGAGACATCCGGAGTCCTGTTAGCCTGCTACAGCCCGGGTTCCCAGAGTCCTGTTAGCCCAGTTGCTACAGCCCAGATTCATACGTTGTTGACCGACATGCTCGAGGTTGATTCATGTATGCCTGTCCATGTAAGTTAGTGCCACTTTGTGTTCACGACTAGTCATGTCGGCCCGAGTTCTCTGTCATATGGATGCTAGCGACAGTATCATATACTTGAGCCAAAAGGCGCAAACGGTCCCGGGCCATGGTAAGGCGACACCCGTGGGAATACCGTGCGTGAGGCCACAAAGTGATATGAGGTGTTACAGGCTAGATCAGTGTGACTTAGAATCGGGGTCCTGACAAAAATAAAGGAAGGCATCTAGAGAATCGGTCTCGGGGTGTTACAAGGATGCCAAGAGAACAAGTCCCGTATCCTGGCACGGAGCCTGGATGCGGCAACTGGATGAACCTCACCTCAGGTTCGCAGCCAAGAGCATGTACACATGCTACGAGGTGCACAGGCGGATCATTGACATGAGGAATCGCCTCGTTACCGAAATTGACAAAGCCGAATCGAGCCACAAGCAGAGCAATAGTGGCAAGCGCCACAAGAAGTAGATGGTGATCAGATGATCGTTTATCCTAGTTAATTATGCATGTAATATATAGTTGACTTTGGTGTGTGGAAATTCCATGTGTGTAGTAGCCACCTATGTAATTATGCACATAATAGTTTACTTTGGTGTGTGCAAATGTCATGTGTGTAGTAGCCACCTATGTAATTGGATGTTTAATTTGGTTACTCAACCATGTCCTTATAAGTGTGTGTATATGTTGTTGTTATGTACGCAATCCCAACACACAATATACACGTCTTATGAGCAACAATCGTATGTGTTATTATTGGTCTTCGCACACATTTATGATTATAGACCTGTTTACTGCGTATCACACATCTTGTTAAATTGAAACGTTTCTGTTATCTTGGCTCTACGCAAACAGTTCATCCGAGTGAACAGTTTGCCCTCTATCGCACACACCTTGATCTGGCTGGCCGTTTCTTTTGTTCCGCCTAATCACAAATAGTTCAACCGAGTGAACCGTATGCCGTATATCGCACACACACCTTCATCTGGCTACCCGCTTCTGTTCTTCTACCTCATCGCAAACAGTTCATTGAACTGAACCATATGCCCCGCATCGCATACGTAACTAAATTCTGAACCGTGTTTGATGTATCTGCCATCGCAAATGTTTTGCATCTTTTTTGACTTTTTTTACATCACCCTTTGCGATTATTGCATCGCACAAGTTTCGTTGAAGGGTCTCCGATTGTAGTGTCGCATTAGCAGCATCCTATAGTAGTGGGGGGCGCCCCCCCTAGGGCGCACCCTGAGGGCTTGTGGCTCCCTCATGGGTCTTCTGGCCTCTTCGCGAAGCTTCGTGGTTGTCTTCTGGTCCAAGAAAAATCAACAAAAAGTTTCATTCTGTTTGGACTCCGTTTGGTATTGATTTTCTATAGAAGACAAAAACAAGGAAAAAACAGCAACTCGCACTCGGCACTATGTTAATAGGTTAGTCCCAAAAAGTGGTATAAAATAGCATATTAATGCATATAAACATCCAAGATAGATAATATAATAGCATGCAATAATAAAAAATTATAGATACGCTGGAGACATATCAAGCATCCCCAAGCTTAATTGTTGCTCGTCCTTGAGTAGGTAAATGATAAAAATAGAGTTTTTGATGTGGAATGCTACCTAACATATTTATCAATGTAATTTTTCTTATTGTGGCATGAATATTTAGATCCATAAGATTCATAACCTAAGTTTAACATTGACATAAAAACAATAATACTTCAAGCATACTAATAAAGAAATCATGTCTTCTCAAAATATCATGGCTAAATAAAGTTATCCCTACAAAATCATATAACCTTGTCATGCTCTATCTTTATCACACAAAGTATTTATCATGCACAACCCTGATGACAAGCCAAGCAATTGTTTCATACTTTTAATGTTCTCAAGCTTCTTTAGCTTCCACACAATACATGAGCGTGAGCCATAGATATAGCACTATAGGTGGAATAGAGTATGGTGGAGGTTGTGAGGAGAAGACAAAATAGGTGAAAGTATCACATCAACTAGGCAAATTAATGGGCTAAGGAGATGCCCGTCAATTGATATTGATGCAAGTGAGTAGGCACTAGTGGAGAAAGCCTAGCTATGGTGTGCCAAAAACAACCTTGCTGGCCTAGACACACGACGCCACTAATATGGCGCCATTGCTAAAAGGTAGTGGTGATGTTGGAGGACACGTCAGCAATATCCTACATTGTGCTGGCGTATCACCAGTCCAGCGCCATCACTAAGTTCATCATAACTCTGGCGTGCCTACTTGTCCAACGCCAGCAAATGGTTTTTTTTGTAATAAAAAAATTACTCATCAACACTAGCTACTTACTTAATATATACCACTGAACACAATATACACATCAACACAATGTACTTAATAGATAATCATTACATAAGAGGCTCATGAACTCAACAAGCCGATATTAAACTTCACAAAAGTTCACTCAGGTACTCTAGTTACTCGATCATCATCAACTAATAAGATGAACTAGCTAGCTACATAAAAACTAATCTTCATCAAGGAGTATGCCCAGCTGGAGAAGCTTCTTTCTATCCCCCTCTCCTTCTTTTCTAAAATGATCTGTGTCCATCTTCAGGTCAATCCTCTCAGCCGTGAGGCATCTCCTCTCCTCCTTCTGTTTGTCCTGATCCTCGACGAGCTTATCCCTCCCGTCCCTAAGCTGATTTGTCTCTTGAACGGGCCGAATAGTATCCTTGTGTGGGTATTTAATCTTCCCCTTTAGATCATCATTTTCCCCTTTCACACTCTTGATGACATACTCAAAAGTGTCTAAGAATTCATTGTTGGCCATGCCCACATCACACACCAACTCGTTGCTGCCTCCAGAATTGGCCTTGACCTACAAACACATGTATACGATCAAGATAATATGCAAATTCGTATCACTGAATATTGACTCCAATGTAAAGTAGTTCAAATATTGCAATGTATAGAACTAATTAAACTAGATAGCATGTGGTGACCTACAACATCAAATTGCCCTGATTTTTAAACATAACACATTCTATCCATTTGCAATATATATATATATATATATCAATTCCTACTAAACTAGCTCAGATCCGCCAATGAAGGGGAGACACACAAGTAAATAAATTCTACACATAACACATTCTATCCAATTCTACTAAATTTATCAATTTCTACTAAACTAGCTCAGATCCGCCAAGGGAGGAAGACACACAAGTAAATAAATTCTACATATAACACATTCTATCCATTTCGACTAAATATATCAATTTCTACTAAACTAGCTCAGATCCACCAAGGGAGGGAGACACACAATTAAAAATGCATTATAAATATCAAATTCTACACAATAGCAATCTGACGATTATCACTACAATTTCTACACAAAGCAATCCATGCAAATAACTTTGGAATCTACATGACACAAATCAAATCCTAATGGATCACGGTCGTGTGGCGTGTCCGCGAATGGAGTAGTAGTGGACCTAGCCTTGGTGCCGGCGAGGGGCGGCAACGGGGCGGCGATGGGGCATCGATAGGGCGGCGGCGGCTTTGGTCCAAGGGGGAGTTGTGTCTATGACCGGGCCGGGTGGGGTGTGAAATGAGAGAGAGTGGTGACTTAGGTCTTTTACTAAGTTGACTCGGATAGTTTATTGCTGGCATTGGACAAAATGGCAACGCCATAGCTAATCACATGCCAAATAAAAAAGGACCAAGATTAATGAAAGACTTGACAAAATAAAAAACTCAAAATTTGAACTGGTGGTGAAGAAATAAAATTCCTAAAATGATAAAAAATGTAAAAATAAGGATGAGAAAAAGCATAATATAAAATATCATTATTTTGTGAAGAGTATAATAATTAAATACTCAAAACTCTTGATGAAATGGAAAAAGTACATTTCTGGCATGCAAAGAAGACAAACGCTAGTGATAACCCACAAGTATAGGGCATTGATTGTAGCCTTTTTCGATAAATAAGAGTGTCGAACCCAACGAGGAGCTAAAGGTAGAACAAATATTCCCTCAAGTTCTATCGACCACCGATACAACTCTACGCACACTTAACGATTTCTTTACCTAGAATAAGAAATAAACTAGAAGTACTTGGCGAGAATAAAACTGCGAATAAATTGCAAGGTAATAAAAGTAGATAGCTTTTGTCACAACAAAGTCATTTGTCCCTAGGCAATCGATAACTAGACCGGTAATCATTCTTGCAATTTTATATGAGGGAGAGGCATGAGCTAACATACTTTCCATACTTGGATAATATGCACTTATGATTGGAACTCTAGCAAGCATCCACAACTACTAAAGATCATTAAGGTCGTAAAACCCCACCATAGCATTAAGTATCAAGTCCTCTTTACTCCCATACCCAATAACCCACTTATCCGTGTTCAGGCTTCTGTCACTCTGGAAACCGACAATAAGCAAACCATGAACGTATTGCAACACCCTACAGCAGTGACCCCTCACGTGTGCGTGAGACGGAGGGCACCGTAGGACAGAACCAAAATAAAATATACACTCATACCAACCACGATCACGATTAACCCATAGGACAAAAATAGATCTACTCAAATATCATAAGATAGCCATAGATCATTGGGAAATAATATATAGCCTTGTGCACCATGTTTAAGTAGAGATTACAGCGGGGAGAAGAGGTGTTACACCGCTACAAAGAGGGTGAGAAAGTTGGTGTTGAAGGTAGCAAGGTTGTTGATGTAGATCGGCATCACGATACTAGCCCCGGTGGCACTCCGGCGCCACCGGGAGAGAGGGGCAGAGAGCACCCACCTTCTTATTCCTTGCCCCCCCTAAATGGGAGGAGAGTTCCTCCTCTGGTCCATGGCCTCCATGGCGGCAGAGGGGCGGGATCCCCTTCGAGATTGGATCTCCCTCTCTGTACTCTTCTGTTTCACGCTCTTGTTTTCTGGCCAAAAACCGTTTCTTATATAACACATTTTTTTCTAGATATAAGCTTCCTGGCGCCGGAAGTAGATCTCCAACCGACGTTCGAGGAGGGCACAACCCACCACCACACGCCTGGGCTACCTTACGCGCCCAAATGTCTTGTGGTGGCTGTGGGCCCCTTTTTGTGTTGATTCCACCTCCCAAAAATCACATACATGCCAAAATAATTCTCTGTAAATTTTTATTGGGTTTGGACTTTGTTTGATATGGATATTCAGCGAAGCAAAGAATATGCAAAAAACAGGAACTGGCACTGGGCACTGGATCAATAGGTTAGACCAATAAATCATATAAAATGTTGCCAAAAATATGTGAAAGTTGGATAATAATGACATGAAACAATCAAATATTATAGATACGATGGAGACGTATCAGGATCCCCAAGATTAATTCCTGCTCGTCCTCGAGTAGGTAAATTATAAAGAAGATAATTTTTGATCTGGAATGCTACCTAGCATAATCTTGATCATATATCTAATCATGGCATGAATATTAAGACACAAACAATTCAAAGCAATAGTCTATAATTTGATATATAAAGACATCAATACTCGGGCAACCCAACAAACAGTCATGTCTTTCAAAATATCAATGCTAAAGAATGCTATCCCTACAAAATCATATAGTCTTGTCATGCTCCATCTTCTTAACACAAAGTATTTATCATGCACAACCCTGGTGTCAGCCAAGCAATTGGTTCATACTTTTTAACGCGCTTCAGCTTTTTCAACCCTCACTCAATGCATGAGCGCAAGCCATGGATATAGAACTATGGGTGGAATAGAGTATGATGATAGGGGTGAATATAGAGAAGACAAAAAGGTAAGAAAGTCTCACATCGACGCGGCTAACCAACGGGCTATGGAGATGACCATCAATTGATATCAATGCGTGGAGTTGGGATTCCCATGCAACGAATGCACTAAGAGCTATAAGTGTATCAAAGCTCACCAAGAAAACTAAGTGGGTGTGCATCTCATCCTATAATGAAAAATTCCCAGTAGTATATGGAAGTGACAACATAGGAGACTCTCTATATGAAAAACATGGTGCTACTTTGAAACACAAGTGCGGTATTTGCATGCCCCTTCTCTCTTTTCTCTCATATTGTTTCCTTTTTCTCGGGCTCTTTTTGGCCTCACTTTTTTCATTTTTTTTTCTTTTTTTATATTTGTCCGGAGCCTCACCCCGACTTGTGGGGAAATTATAGTCTCCATCATCCTTTCCTTACAAGGACATGCTCTAATAATGTATAATGATGATCATCACACTTCTATTTACTTACAACTCAAAAGAAATAAAAATGACAACTCGATGCCTAGACACTACTGTAGGATGCTGCTAACGCGACACTATGATCAGAGACCCTTTGACGAAACTGTATGTGATGCATTAATCGCAAACGGTGATGTAAAAAAACCATCAAAAAATAAGCAAAATGTTTGCGATGAATGATACATCAAACACGGTTCAGATTTTAGTTGCGTGTGTGATGCAGGGCATACGGTTGATCCATATGAATTGTTTGCACAAAGACGGGACAACAGAAACGGGCAGCCAGATCAATGTGTGTGCGATATATGGCATACAGTTCGCTTCAATGAACCGTTTGCGATGATCGAGGTGAACTGAAAGTGCATTATATCGACTAGAGGGGGGTGAATAGGCGATTTTTATGAAAGTCTTCAGAACATGGGAGTTTTGAAGACAAACGATAAAATTAAACCTATTACCATGCAGCGGAAGGTAGACTACACTAGGCAAACCATAGTCAAGAATTCAATGAATTGAAGGCACAAAGACTAATAGCAGCTAGGTAGTAAGGATCAGGTAGGAAGATATTATGAAGCCAAACAGAACATGCAGTCACTCAATGAAGACAAATGATAGACCAAACATACAATGACTTTACAAGGAGGAACAGTAAGTAAAGTGAGGTGAAGATGAAACCAGTGACTCGTTGAAGACAATGATTTGTTGGACCAGTTCCAGTTGCTGTGACAACTATACGTCTGGTTGGAGCGGCTAGGTATTTAAACCTTAGGACACACAGTCCCGGACACCCAGTCCTGAACACGCAGCTCAGGACACCCAGTCCTCACCGTATTCTCCTTGAGCTAAGGTCACATAGACCTCGCCCAATCACTCTGGTAAGTCTTCAAGGTAGACTCCCAAACCTTCACAAACTTCGTTCACTGGCAATCCACAATGTCTCTTGGATGCTCAGAACGCGACGCCTAACCGGCTGGAGGATGCACAGTCCTCAAGTGTAATAAGTCTTCAGATCACACAGTCAAGAAGACTTAAGTGATGCCCAATTCTCTCTGGCTCTAGTGGTTAGGGCTTTTATCCTCGCAAGGAATTCTCTCTCAAAGGCTTCGAGGTGGGTTGCTCTCAAACGACAAAAGCCGTACTCTCAATCTGAGCAGCCAACCGTTTATGGTTGTAGGGGGTGGGCTATTTATAGCCACTTGGCAACCCGACCTGATTTGTCCGAAATGACCCTGGGTCACTAAGGAACTGACACGTGTCCCAACGGTCAGATTTCAAACTCACACGGCAACTTTACTTGGGCTACAAGCAAAGCTGACTTGTCCGACTCTGGACAAGATTCGCTCTCATAGTCTTCACTCGAAGACATAGGTTTTTAGTTTAGGCATCACTTCAGTCATTCTGACTGGTTCTCTTGGAACCCACTTAACAGTACGGTGGTTCCTATGACTCAACACAAAAAGAAAAAGAACTACGAAAGATCTAAGTCTTCGAGCTCCATAGGCTTCATATCGTGTCTTCTCTTGTCATAGACTTCAATGTGAATATCTTCATATACCACCTTTGACTTCAATGTCTTCATACAATTTTAGGGGTCATCTCTGGTAGTAAAACCAAATCATGAGGGACTTCTACTTGTGTTATCCTGCAATTCTTACAAACACATTAGTCCCTCAACTAGGTTTGTCGTCAATACTCCAAAACCAACTAGGGGTGGCACTAGATGCACTTACAATCTCCCCCTTTTTGGTGATTGATGACAAACTAGTTGAAGTTTTCAAGGGGGAATATGATCTGTGAAATGGCAAAGGATAATGAATTGTCTTCATAAGTTGCAAGGGCTCCCCCTGAAGATGTGCATATAAGTTAATTTGCTTTTGGAATGCACATGCACATGGCAGGTTGTACTTGTGGAGATCCACTTCAACTTATGATGACAATCCACTATGCATGTGAAGTATATGAAGATAATGACATGCATAATGGAAAATGGACGTCTGCAGAAAGAGCTAAGTGCGGAATTTATCATCGCACATGCGGAATTTATCTTGCAAAACAAGGTGGCAAATAAGTAGCAGACGACCATATAGTTTAAGTGTTACAACTCATAAGAACCAAATGTAGCAAAAAAAATGAGAGCTGTAAGCACAAAGCATAATATAAGGCACCCGCCCATATGAACCCGCTTGAAGACTATCAATCTCATATGCTTCTCCCCCTTTTGTCAGTAATGACCAAAAAGGTTTGAAGACATAGAGCCTCTACTCGTTCCCATGAGGAGTAGGTGAAGTAGCAGGATTGTTGGTGTTGTTTGGTGGTGCATAAGGGCTTGGAGGTGCTGAAGCAGGTGGCGGTGAAGTAGCATCGTCTTCTTCCTCAATAATTCTGGCAGTGACTGTGGCAGCAGAGGAAGAGAACTCAGAGTCTTCAAGGGATGGAGTTCCTAGCAGCACATCCCTCCGAGGAGGTGTGGAGTCAAACTTGAATCTCTCAGTGAAGCCATCCTCTTGAAGATCAGCTTCAGAAAGCATCATCGTTAGCCCTTTCCATGTGCGGCGACAGGTTTCATGGGCAACGAACGCATTCTTGGTGGCAAGATTTCGAGTGCGATTAACATCCACCAAGAGGCTTTTCATCTGTCGCTTCAGCCGGTCATGATGCCTATCTTGTTTCTGATGTAGAGCCACAAGAAGCCCTCGGTCGTTGAGAACACGAGTGCGCTTCTTGGGTCTCGAAGCAGTGGCTCTGTCAGTGGCTTCAGTTGAAGCAGGGTGTGGTGCACGTGTAGTGCCAGCCAAAGGATACACCCGAGAAACTACTTCAATGCCTTCAACATTCTGAGTAAAACTCTGATGTTCTGCATTCTGAAGACTTAGAGGTTGCTTGGCAGGCTCAGAATATATGGCTTCAGTAGACATGTCCACGTCAGGCAAGAAGATCCGATGGTTGCGGGCTGAGGGCTGATACGAGATGGCGGAGTGTAGCTTGATCAGCCGCATGACCCAAGGGGCGTAGAACTTCAAACCAAACAGATCCATGCCTGATGCACCAAGTTGGCGTATGAAGAAGTCATGTGCATTGAAGCATTTGCCATGAAGTATATAGAAGACCAAAGTATTCATTGCACCCTGAAGCTTGGCATTTGGAGAGTGCCCTTTGATAGGCCAGAGAGTTTTCCTGATGATGTGATAGATGGTTCTGGGCAAGTACTCAAGGTCTTCAACGAAGAACTCTGTGGGATACGCAGCATCTTGAGGCAATGGCTTCATCATGCTGAGCATTTGACTCATATTGGGTTCTGGTCGCTGAAAGATGCTCTCAATAGCTTCAGTATGCAGCTGACAGCCTTGCTCGAAGAGATCGCCAGGAGTGGGCAAGCCAGTGAGATCAATGATGTCAAATGCATTGGCTTCGTGATGAACGTTGCCAGTCATCCACTCCAGGACCCAAGTCTTCGGACCTCTGTTGTACCCTTTGATGTGAAGTGTGGCATAGAATTGTAGCAGCAGCTCTTCATTCCAATGCTCTTCATCTGTAACAAACTGCAGCAGACCCACTTGCTTGAAGCAATCCAATGCTTCTTCTAGACATGGCAGACCAGCTATAGCTTCAACGTCAAGGCGCTTGTGTGGGAAGATGCGACCTTGGTTGTAAAGAATGCAAGAGTAATAGCTTCGCTGAGGATAGCTCCAGAACCGATCAGATGATATCCTTTCCCTTGAGTAGGGGTTCCTGGAGCTATCGAAGAACGTGTTGTCTGCCCTGAAGCCATTGATGTTGAAGGAGCCAGGTGCTGATGTAGGACCTGGAAACCTTGGCAGTCTTGGGATTGGCTTCTGGACCTGAGGCCTGTGCTCAACATGATAGTTCAATTGGGGAACGGCAGCAAACTCAGGAACAGAAGTGGCGGGATCAGTGGCTTCGCTGTCTTCTGAAGCTTTTGCTGGGGAGGGCTCCACATTGGCTTCATTGTTGGTTGTGGCAGCCTCACGATTTTCATCCTCCACTTGACTAGCTGGACAGTCGGTCACAAGCACATTCTCCTCGAGAACTGCTTCTTGGTGGGACAGGGGAGTGGGATCCTGTGGTACTTCTTCTTCTGCGGCTGATGCAGCCGGAATGTCTTCATCATAGACTTGAGGCCTTGGACCTTTGCGAAGCCTGCGGAACGCAGACGATGCCTGTGGAGTTGGAGTGGGCTGGGCCTCATAGTCTTCTTCCTCTTGTGGGCGATCCGCCCATGAAGCATCCTGTGCAATTGGCGTCAGTGGACGACCAATGCTGATGAGTTTGCTGTTTTCAAACTGAGGAAGGACTGCATCATCTTCTACATTGTCATGATGACCAATGTCTTCAGCAGCGATGGGATCAGCTGCTGGAATGTCTTCAGCTTCAGGAGCCTCTATGGAAGCAGGCTCATGAACTGTTAGTTGACGTTCTGCGTCAGGATGAACCATAGAAATGGGTTCAACTATCAAGGGCTCTATGGGAGCATCCCGAGCTTTCTTGGCTTTTCGGTTTTTCTTGGTGAGGGCAGTAGGAGAGTCTTCAGAGTGTTTCCTCTTCCTGGCTTCAGCCTCAGCAGTTCTTGTCTTCTTGAGCTCTGAAGCTGTTGACCGGCTCTTTGGCTTCGAGCCAGTCATTCTTGTTGGGAAGAAAATCGGAACCGTTTCTTGCCTTGGTGCATCAGATTCAGCCGTAGCAGGCTTCTTCTTCTTCTTTGCAGCCATTCTGGGGTTGATACCAGGACGCCCAAGTGCTTTGCGCTTCTCAGCCTCATTATAGGCTTGCACACATCTGTCAGCCAGAGTCTTCATGCGCTCACGCGAACCCTGAGCTTTTGCACGCTTCTTCACAAAGGCTTCCTTGAGCTCGTGCATCATTGTCTTGAAGTTCTTCACTTCTTGCACGCTGAGCTTGGCCATATGCTTCTTGCACTGAGCCTTTTCATAGTCAATCTTCTGCTTCAGTTCAACTATGCGCTGGGCAATAGCAAGTTCTGAAGCAATGGCGCCTTGGAAGGCGACACTGAGGCCAATAGGTAGCTGCAGATCTTCAAAGCTGATGTTTGGCGTGTCAAACCACTCATCAATGAAGTTGTGGATGATGGTGACATCAAAGAGAGGCAGATCATTGAAGATTTCTGCTTCTTCTTTGCTCTTGATGAGCTGCTCAAGAGCATCATCTACAAGATCTTCATCACTTGACAGATCAATGTCTTCATTGCGCAGGATGGCAGCAGCTGTTAGCTCTTTGCCAGTGTGAGACAGAGGCATCTTGGCCTTCTGGGGCTTGGAGACGCATGATAAATCTTCAGACTGCACACTGTCTTCAGGAGGTGCAGTTGCCAATGGCTTCGCCCTTGAGATTTTCGGTGAAGAGGCAGGCTTTGAAGCTTTAGGCTTCTTCATCTTCGTTGGCTTCAGCACTGCAGGAGCTTCTTCTGATTCAGAGTCAGCTGGAGGCTCATTCACTGCGGTCCCTTGAACTAAGATGCGGGTGATGAGGCCTTCAAGGTTGGCATAAGGACCGATGACATTGGGTTCTGCTTCTCGTGTGCCATCTGCCCTCGGTGCTGAGGGACCAGGGTTGAAGTCTAACCCAAATTTCTTCTTGTTCTGCTTCGCTGAGTTTTGGACAAACTGGAAGTTGCACTTAAATAGATTGTCGTCACGACACTAGAGTAGTGATGACGGATGTGCATCATCAGGCTGTGGCCCACGGACCATGCATGGATAGAAGCTTTGGGCAATAGCTTCATCTCTGGACCTGGGTAGAAGGTTCTTGTATAAGATGTCTCCCCACGGTCTTTTGATGGCACTTTTCTCAGCATACTCTTGGGTTGTGAAGCGGTATTTGAACCATTGTTCTGCCCAATAGCGTCGAATCCATTGGATTCGGGTCTTGCGCTGACTATAATCCTCTTCAAGATCTGTCTTATACATTTCTGCGAGTTCATCAGGCAGATCTCTGGATGTTCCGCCACGACGTTGTCTGCCCCCCTTCCTTGCTTCTTTCTCTGAAGCCATAAACTTTAACTTGAAAGGCTTCAAGACGTTCAAAGGCTTCAAAGGCTTTCTCTTACTGGACCAACAGGAACTGGCTTCGGGAGAATTTATGTGATGCTGTAAGAATTCTGCAAATGAATGCAGACTATGAGAACCGAAGGATTCTCCCACGGACATGTACCTGTGACAGCATTAAGGTGCGAGGGAAGGGGAAGAGGTCATATGCATTCTCAGAAGATTTAGAAGATAAATCATTTTAGAAGACATTGACCTCATCGTGCGAAGACATTCACTCATAGATAAGAAGTTGGTTCCAGATTTGTACGAATCCGCAGATCAGTACAAGTGAGGAATCTAACTACTTTGTGAAGCACAAGTGAATATACTAGGCATGTTATGAGATGCAGTATGAGAGAGATCTAGCTTGTGTGAACAGAAACTACTTGTGGTAGAAAGTGACAGATCAATAGGATCAACGGTGCTGTAAAAAGGGAGTTTTATTTACCACACTGAGAACTGGTAGATGGAGTGATAGATGAGGTCGAGTAGTTCACTCTTCCGTGCCCTAACTTGGCGACGGAGGAGACCTACGGCGACGGCGGAGAGGACGATGTCCGCGGTCGGCGTGAAGACGGCATAGGAGAGGTTGCGGCAGTGAAGCGCTTCGTCGCCGACGTCGTCGAGAGCTAGCGGTGGCGCTAGGGTTCGTGCGAGGGTGGAAGAAGAGATAATTACCGCTGTGAGTGTGTATTTATAGGCACAGGGGCGGCACTGTGCTATTACACAGGTGCCCCTGGCGATTCGCATCTGAAGAACACGTGGTCAGTATGCGGAATTTTGGGGTTTGTTCCACGTCCCACGCACGCCTGGATTGTCGGGTGGTCGTTCCTACTTCTCCGGATTTCATGTGGAGGAATGAGCATTGAAAACGGACTTAATGGTTGTCTCTGTATCTTCTGCTGACAAGGATGCAGAGAATACATTCGACAGTTTCAATAGAATGCATATGACTTGGAGAGATAGAGTTTGAGATATAAAGCATAGAGAAGTTGGGGTCCGATCACATTCACTTAGTTCAAAAGATTCAACACGAAGACATAGCTATAAGTGAATGCTGTAGAGGACAGAACACTAGCATATATATATATATATATATATATATATATATATATATATATATATATATATATATATATATAATCAACATAGTGAAGATAATCATGAAAATATGTTGAGTTCGAAGCCAAACCAAATGTGAAGACATTGCAAGGTAGCGCCATGAGTGAAAACACTTCAAAATAGAACGTTTGGTGGTGGCGTTACCCACCGTATAGGAAGTATTAGACCCAGACACGGCGCACAATTATCGTGGCGCTCCGAAGTCAAATTCCACGTTAATGTATTCACACTTAGAATGTATGTTTTCATTGATTGAAGATATACTTCACTTCGTGTGTTGCACATCTAAGTCATCAATATGCATAAGGGTTAGGATGTGTGCCTGATCACAGGACATTTGAGGATTCCAGGATATTTAGCTCACACCGTAACTTGCAAAACCTCTTCTCATCCAAGGGCTTGGTGAAGATATCTACTAGTTGCTCTTCAGTGTTGACGTGTATGATATCAATGTCTTCCTTCATAACATGATCTTTGAGAAAGTGATGACGAATTTCAATGTGCTTTATCTTCGAGTGCTGAACTGGGTTGCTGGCAATCTTGATGGCGCTTTCGTTGTCGCAGTAAAGTGGCACTTGCTTCAGATGAATGCCATAGTCCTTGAGTGTTTGCTTCATCCATAGAAGCTGAGCGCAGCAAGATCCAGGGGCAATGTATTCAGATTCAGCAGTGGAGAGAGATACACAGTTCTGCTTCTTTGAAGACCAACAAACAAGTGATCGTCCCAGAAAGTGACATGTGCCTGATGTAGACTTGTGATCAACTTTGTCACCAGCATAATCAGCATCCGAGAATCCAACCAGATCAAACTCTGAGCCCTTTGGATACCATAATCCTAGAGTTGGGGTGTGAGCCAAATATTGAAGAATTCGCTTCACAGCTAAGTGATGCGACTCCTTTGGTGCCGCTTGAAATTGAGCACACATGCAAACACTAAGCATAATATCTAGCCTAGATGCACATAGATAAAGTAAAGAACCAATCATGGAGCGGTATACCTTTTGATCAAACTCTTTACCATTGTCGTTAGGACCCAGATGATGTTTGGCTGGCATTGGTGTTGTGAAGCCTTTGCAGTCTTGCATACCGAACTTCTTCAGGCAATCTTTGAGATACTTCTTTTGAGATATGAAGATGCCATTGCGTTGTTGTCGTATTTGAAGACCAAGGAAGAACTTCAGCTCCCCCATCATGGACATCTGATATTGCTCTTGCATCATATATCCAAACTCTTCACTATACTTCTGATTGGTGCAGCCGAAGATAATGTCATCCACATATATTTGGCACACAAACAGTTCACCATCATATGTCTTCGTGAAAAGAGTGGGATCTAGGGAACCAGGTATGAAGCCTTTGCTCTTCAGGAAGTATTTGAGTGTGTCATACCAGGCCCTAGGGGCTTGTTTGAGGCCATACAGTGCCTTGTTGAGCTTGTAGACCATGTCAGGATGTTTTGGATTTTCAAAGCCAGGCGGTTGTGCAACATACACTTCTTCTTCAATCTTGCCATTGAGAAAGGCACTCTTCACATCCATTTGATATAGAAGTATGTTATGATGATTTGCATAGGCCGGCAGTATGCGTATGGCTTCAAGTCTAGCCACAGGAGCAAATGTTTCATCGAAGTCAATGCCTTCCACTTGAGTATATCCTTGAGCAACGAGACGAGCTTTGTTTCTGACAACTTGACCATGCTCATCTTGCTTGTTGCGGTATATCCATTTGGTGCCTATTATATTATGCTTCCGTGGATCAGGACGCTTAACCAGTTCCCATACATTATTCAGCTCAGACTGTTGAAGCTCTTCTTGCATAGCTTGAATCCATTCAGGTTCCATGAAGGCTTCTTCAACTTTCTTGGGTTCTGATATTGAGACGAATGTGAAGTGCCCACAGAAATTTGCTAGCTGAGTTGCCCTTGAACAAGTGAGTGGACCAGGTGCATTGATGCTATCAATTATTCTTTCAATCTGCACTTCATTGGCAACGCGAGGATATACAGGGCGAAGACTTTGCTCTTGCTGTTCATTGGCGTTGTTGGAAGGAATGTCTTCAGGCTGAGCATTGTCTTCATGTTGATCAGGTGCTGAAATGATAAGTTCTTCTTCAGGATGAGCTTCAGAGGTATAATTTCTCCAGTTCCCATTAGCTTGATTGATTCACTGGATGGAACTTCATCTAGCACATTTGGCAGCTGCTCTCTTTGTGAACCGTTGGTCTCATCGAACTGCACATCCACTGTTTCAACCACTTTGTAATGAAAGAGATTGAAGACTCTGTAGGAGTGCGAATCCTTTCCATATCCAAGCATAAAACCCTCATGTGCTTTTGGTGCAAATTTTGAGTTGTGATGTGGGTCCTTGATCCAGCACTTTGCGCCAAATACTCTGAAGTAACTGACATTTGGCTTTTTGCCAGTGAGGAGCTCATAAGATGTCTTGTTCAGTAGCTTGTGAAGATAAACACGATTGATTGTATGGCATGCAGTATCAATGGCTTCGGGCCAGAATTTTCTTGGGGTCTTGTATTCATCTAGCATAGTTCTGGCCATCTCAATTAGTGTTTTGTTCTTGCGTTCGACGATGCCATTCTGCTGTGGCGTGTACGGGGCTGAGAATTCATGTGTGATGCCCAAGGTATCAAGATATGTATCAAGGCCAGTGTTCTTGAATTCAGTGCCATGTCACTTCTGATGTGCTTTATCTTGGCGCCAAAATTGTTCATAGCTCGATTGGTGAAGCGTCTGAAGACATCCTGCACTTCAGTCTTGTAAAGGATTATGTGCACCCAAGTATATCTAGAATAATCATCAACAATAATGAAGCCATAGAGGCAAGCAGTAGTAGTTAGAGTTGAGTAATGAGTGGGACCGAAAAGATCCATGTGAAGCAGTTCGAAGGGTTGAGTAGTAGTCATGATTGTCTTCGAGGGATGTTTGGCCCTCGTCATCTTCCCTGCTTCACAGGCACCGCATAAGTGGTCTTTCTTGAACTTGACGCCCTCGATGCCTATGACATGCTTCTTCTTCGCAAGGGTGTGGAGGTTCCTCATGCCAGCATGTCCAAGCCTCCGATGCCAGAGCCAGCATTCTGAAGCCTTTGCTAGAAGACATACTGCAAGCTGTGGCCCTGCTAAGAAATCTACCACGTACAAATCATCTTCTCGATACCCTTCAAACACTAGAGACTTGTCAGATTCCATTAGTACAAGGCAACGATATTTTCCAAACATTACGATCATGTTCAAATCACAAAGCATTGAGACAGACATTAAGTTGAAGCCAAGGGATTCAACAAGCATGACTTTATCCATGTGTTGATCCCTTGAGATTGCAACTCTACCTAGACCCAATACCTTACTTTTACCAGTGTCAGCAAATGTGATGTGGCTCTTGTCGGATGGACGTAAGGTTGAGTCCATAAGAAGACTTCTTTTGCCAGTCATGTGATTTGTACACCCACTGTCAATAATCCATTCTGAAGACGTTGGTGTCGTACCCTACAGTGCAGTTAGGGGGATAGGCTTCACCAAGAGCATTGTGAAGCAAAAACATTTGACGAACCATTGGGTTATGAAAGCTTAGATCCAGGTTAGGACTAATAGGGAGAGTAGCAAGCGATTTAGGTACAAAGTACATAATAATACCATTTGGGCATTTGATCTTGCGCCCTACAAGATGTTTAAGGTCCCCAGTAATAGCGTCAGACGATTTTGGTTTTCTGCTGGAGACCTTTCCCTGCAAAAGAGAGTTAAGCCTTCTTAACCACCCACATCTTCAAGGGTGGCTTAGAAGCAATAAGTCTAAGTGCAGCATCTGAGAATTTTGGCTTTGAAGCCTTAGCAAACAGTCTTGCAGGCGGACAATGGTACTCATAAGAATAAGCATAATAGTTCTTGGTTTTATGAACATGGCGGTTTGATGAACCGCTCTCATATTCATATGCGTGAGTATGATTTTCCTGCAAAACATTTGCGTTAGTGTGACTCAGGTGAGTCCTCTGTCTGTATGAAGCCTTTGGACCGTATGAAGCCTTTGGTCTGAGGTTTGTCTTCTTCACGTGAGGTGTCATGATGACATTCACAGGAAGACTCTCCAGACACCTTTTCGGAACCCAGATCTTCTTCATAGGCGGTCCATTCCTGTAGTTAGTACCAATGTACCTGGCAAACACTTCACCATTCTAATTCTTAAACAGTATATAGTTTGCATAAAAGGATTCATCAATGATAATGGGGTTAGCACAAGTGAAGCCAGATAGATTGGATGGATCTGCTGAAGGTTCCTTCGCAGCAACCCACATGGTTTTGGGGTACTGCTTAGGTTTCCAGTAAGAACCATCTGCATTCATTTTCCTTATGAACCCTACACCCTCTTTCCTAGGGTTTCGGTTCAGAATCTGCTTTTTCAAGACATCACATAGCGTCTGATGCCCTTTAAGACTTTTGTACATCCCTGTTTCAAGCAATGTCTTCAACCTAGCATTCTCATCAGCAATAGCGGTGGTATCCTCAGCAGAGGGGTTAGTTACCGCATCAACAGTTGAAGATATTGCAACAGCAGTAGCAGTAGAACATTCAGCAACAGAAGTAGCATTATCACGCTCAATGCATTTAAGACATGGTGGTTCAAATCCTTCCTGAGTGGGACTGATCTGTTTGGCGCGAAGTGACTCGTTTTCCGTTTGAAGATCTTCATGAGCCGCCCTCAATTTCTCAGGATCTTGCTTCCTTTGAAGATAATCACAGGAAAGCTTTTCATGAGTTGTTGAGAGAGTTTCATGACGACTTTCAAGTTCCTGATACTTAACATGAAGATTTTTTATGTCTTCAATTAAGGATTCAGATCGAGTCATTTCAGCACCTAACAGATCATCGCTTCTGTCTAACACTTTTTGAATATGTTCCATAGCTTTCCGTTGTTCAGTTGCAATTTTAGCAAGTGTTTTGTAGCTAGGTTTTGAACCACAATCAGAGTCATCATCACTAGATGTTTGATAGTGAGTAGTGCGTGTGTTTACCTTGGCACCGCGTGCCATGAAGCAGTAGGTAGAAGCGGAGCAGTCCTTGTCATTTGCATCGGTGTCGGTGATGAAGTCATTGTCTTCAGTGTTGAAGATCGACTTGGCAACGTATGATGTAGCCAGACTTGCGACGCCTGAGTCAGATTCCTCCTCAGACTCCACCTCCGCCTCCTCAGAAGCAGACTCCTCCTCTGAATCCATTTCCTTGCCAACAAACGCAAGTGCCTTGCCAGATGAGCTCTTCTTGTGTGATGAAGACTTTGAGGAAGACTTGGAAGAAGACTTTGAGTATTTCTTCTTCTTCTTCTTGTCGTCAGAGTCATATTCCTTGCTCTTCTTCTTTTTTTGTTCTCATTGTCCCACTGTGGACACTCAGAGATGAAGTGGCCAAGTTTCTTGCACTTGTGACATGTTTTCTTCTTGTAGTCATGAGCAGGAGCTTCATCATTCCTTGAACTTGATCGGGAAGACTTTCTGAAGCCTTTCTTCTTGGTGAATTTTTGGAACTTCTTGACAAGCATAGCAAGTTCCCTTCCAATGTCTTCAGGATCATCAGAACTGCTATCAGATTCTTCTTCAGATGAGGAGACAACTTTTGCCTTCAAGGCACGAGTTCGCCCATAGTTTGGACCGTAGATATCTCTTTTCTCCGAAAGCTGAAACTCATGTGTGTTGAGCCTCTCAAGTATGTCAGACGGATCGAGTGTCTTGAAATCAGGACGTTCTTGAATCATCAGGGCCAGGATGTCAAATGAACTATCAAGTGATCTCAGCAGCGTCTTGACGACTTCGTGTTTGGTAATCTCAGTGGCGCCGAGGGCTTGAAGCTCATTTGTGATGTCAGTGAGTTAGTCAAATGTGTGCTGGACATTCTCATTGTCATTTCGCTTGAAGCGGTTGAAGAGGTTGCGAAGGACACTGATTCTTTGATCTCTCTGGGTTGAGATGCCTTCATTAACCTTGGAGAGCCAGTCCCAGACCAGCTTGGATGTCTTCAAAGCACTCACACGGCCATACTGTCCTTTGGTCAGATGACCACAGATGATGTTCTTGGCAGTAGAGTCCAGTTGAACGAATTTCTTGACATCAGCAGCAGTGACACCTTCTTCAGCCTTGGGAACGCCATTCTCGACGACATACCATAGGTCGACGTCAATGGCTTCAAGATGCATACGCATCTTATTCTTCCAGTAAGGATATTCAGTTCCATTGAAGATGGGGTATGCAGCGGAGACTTTAATTATCCCTGCAGTCGACATAGCTAAAACTCCAGGTGGTTAAACCGAATCACACAGAACAAGGGAGCACCTTGCTCTGATACCAATTGAAAGTGTGTTATATCGACTAGAGGGGGGGTAAATAGGCGATTTTTATGAAAGTCTTCAGAACATGGGAGTTTTGAAGACAAACGATAAAATTAAACCTATTACCATGCAGCGGAAGGTAGACTACACTAGGCAAACCATAGTCAAGTATTCAATGAATTGAAGGCACAAAGACTAATAGCAACTAGGTAGTAAGGATCAGGTAGGAAGATATTGTGAAGCCAAACAGAACATGCAGTCACTCAGTGAAGACAAATGATAGACCAAACATACAATGACTTCACAAGGAGGAACAGTAAGTAAAGTGAGGTGAAGATGAAACCAGTGACTCGTTGAAGACAATGATTTGTTGGACCAGTTCCAGTTGCTGTGACAGCTGTACATCTGGTTGGAGCGGCTAGGTATTTAAACCTTAGGACACACAGTCCCGGACACCCAGTCCTGAACACGCAGCTCAGGACACCCAGTCCTCACCGTATTCTCCTTGAGCTAAGGTCACATAGACCTCACCCAATCACTCTGGTAAGTCTTCAAGGTAGACTCCCAAACCTTCACAAACTTCGTTCACTGGCAATCCACAATGTCTCTTGGATGCTCAGAACGCAATGCCTAACCGGCTGGAGGATGCACAGTCCTCAAGTGTAATAAGTCTCCAGATCACACAGACAAGAAGACTTAAGTGATGCCCAATTCTCTCTGGCTCTAGTGGTTAGGGCTTTTATCCTCGCAAGGAATTCTCTCTCAAAGGCTTCGAGGTGGGTTGCTCTCAAACGACAAAAGCCGTACTCTCAATCTGAGCAGCCAACCGTTTATGGTTGTAGGGGGTGGGCTATTTATAGCCACTTGGCAACCCGACCTGATTTGTCCGAAATGACCCTGGGTCACCAAGGAACTGACATGTGTCCCAACGGTCAGATTTCAAACTCACACGGCAACTTTACTTGGGCTACAAGCAAAGCTGACTTGTCCGACTCTGGACAAGATTCGCTCTCATAGTCTTCACTCGAAGACATAGGTTTTTAGTTTAGGCATCACTTCAGTCATTCTGACTGGTTCTCTTGGACCCCACTTAACAGTATGGTGGTTCCTATGACTCAACACAAAAAGAAAAAGAACTACGAAAGATCTAAGTCTTCGAGCTCCATAGGCTTCATATCGTGTCTTCTCTTGTCATAGACTTCAATGTGAATATCTTCATATAGCACCTTTGACTTCAATTTCTTCATACAATTTTAGGGGTCATCTCTGGTAGTAAAACCGAATCATGAGGGACTTCTACATGTGTTATCCTGCAATTCTTACAAACACATTAGTCCCTCAACTAGGTTTGTCGTCAATACTCCAAAACCAACTAGGGGTGGCACTAGATGCACTTACATGAACACAAACGATTCGGCGTAACAAGATGTGTGCGATACTCGGTTAACAGGTCGGTAATCAGAATTGTTTGCGGTCATTATAGACAACCCATACGGTCATTTTTGTGAATTGTGTGCTTCAAGGCACAGAGTTCGACAAACCAACTTGTGGGCGATAATGTAAAAGATCTCTGTCGAATACATATTTGTTGTGGGAAACCATGACCACCTATGGGACCAGAGGGCCCCTTGCTGATTCGGCAGGGGGGACGTCACGTTGCACAATGAGCAGACGAGCATGGGGCAGCACGGCAGAGATCACGCAGTTAATTTTACCCAGGTTCGGGCCGCCGTTAGGCGTAAAACCCTACTCCTGCTTTGGTGGATTGATGGTGGAAGAATGGTGGTGGTGCGTAGTACACTTGTCGCAAGGGTGGCAATGACTACGCGCTTTATGGATGTGTGAGTTATCCAACCTTCTAACCCTTTCTACGGTTGCCATGGGCCTCCTTTTATTGATTAAGGGGTTACCACAATGGCAAAGTGGTCATTATGCACTGATAAGATAGCAAACAGTGCTATCATACCTAAATCTGCAGGCTGACAGGGTGCATTAAATGCACCGCTTAACGTCACGTCATTGGGTGCCCTGCAAGCCTTGCTGGGCTATCTCGCCAGCTCCATGCCTGCTTGCTTGACACATCGCAGGACGGGTGTCATCTGTAGGCATTTCCTGTAGAAAGAGGCCACCATGTGGCGAATGGCTGCCACTTAGTCACTTTGCACCTTGACACCGACTGATTGACGACGTGGGTCCTGGCGGAGCGGTTGGGTGAGGTGGTTTGGCCTTGGCGAGTCCCGGCAGGACCTACCAGTCCTTGGCGAGTCTTGGCCTTGGGCGTCTTCTTCCGGGGATGGCCCCGTCCTTGCCGAACTCGCCTACCCGGCAAGGAAGGCTTCTCTTCTGGTGGCATCTGGGGATGGCCCCGTCCTCTTGATCTGCATGTTGGTTCTTCGAAGTTCTTGGTCTCTGTATTCTAACTTGGGTTGGTGTCTCTATCATGTTCTGGTGTCTGTGCACAGTCTGGGCAATAGACCCAGTGTTTGTTGCACCGACAGAAGCCCCTGGGCCTACCCCGAACGCACTGCCGAGCGTCGTCGGGGTAGGGCCAAATAAGTGCGTAGGCAGGGGTGTTGAAGAGGCTGGCCTCTTGAGATCTTCTTTGCGTCTTCATTAATCTTGGGTCCAGGCTAGTTTTCGGTTTCCCCGCGCGTCGTGTGAAGCCAATAGTGGCGGGGCCGCCCTGGTAATTGCTCGTGAATGACTTTAATGCAAGGGGTAGAAACTGCCAATTCACTCCTCCCACCATGCCCTTATCCTTAGCCACGTATGCGGCATGCGTCGCATGGGGTAGGTACCGGAGGCGCCTGGCGCGGGAGAGCATCAAGGCGAGGGCCCGGCCTTCTTGAATTGGCGAAGGAGGACGGTGGTTACCCCTTGAGGGAGCGGCTCCCTTTCTCGGCCTGCCTATAAAAGGCGGGGCAGAGGGAGGGCAGCGTCATTTATCCTCGCGCTCTCACTCCTCTGTTTTCCGCTTCTCACTGGTTATGGTGAAGGGAAGAGCCTGGGGCCAGCCCTCGGGCTCCATTCTGAGGCCCTTCTTTAATCTGAAAGGGGTACTCGGGCTGCACGGCGACAACGCCGGAGGTGTCAACTCCATCGTGCTCGCCGCCAGGCCGCCCGTAGCCTTGACTTCACTGACAGGGGAAGCGAACGACACCATGTACAGGCCTGTAGTGGGTATGGCACGTGGTAGTCGACCGCTCCCTATTCTTCTTCTCTTCATGGTGCTAGGGCGGAGTCACGGCAGAGGGTCACCGTTAGCAAAGGTGAATCTGACTCCTCCTGGGCACTATCCTCTTGCCGTGCAGGAGGGCGCTTTGCTCCCATACATGTCTTTAGGGCGTGTGATGACTTCTAACGTCAGGGCTGCTGGGGACGACCATGCTCTCTTTGGGATGACCAGAGAGCATGTTGTCCGACATGACTGCCGCGCCGAAGTCTTTGGGTGGTAGTGATGAGGACGGCGGTGGCAACCCACGACGCGTCAAGAACGGGGGTGACCGTTCCGACGAGTCGTGTTTTCCGGTGACTCCGTGTCCCTCATCTGGTCCTCCAACAGCGTCACCATCCATGCATGCCCTTCGGTTTCTTCCTCCTTGCCAGGGAGTGGCGCCATCCTGATCCTGGGGGGCGCCGAATCCCAGCTGGGTCCGCCACCGGCCTCCTCGACCTCTTCCTGAAGGAGATGGATAGGGGCAAAGGCATCACGGGGCACTTATCTTTTTTCAATCTTAAATCTGTAGGCATTTGCAAATTTTAATTCAAATAATGTAACCTCTCGAGTCCATGTCTGTGTTCTGTAATGCTTGTACTTGTATTATCAGCATATTAATGAAAAAGATGAACCTTGCTAGGAACTCGTGCATGTACATTTCCATGCAGAGGTGGGATGCCTCCTTAGTGTAAATAAACGAGTTTTCCCAAGCAGGCTATCCTTCCGGCACCCTTTTACTTGCCAGAGAACTATGTCTACTGGGCAAAATATAAAGGGACCAGCTGCCCCACCAATTTCATTTTACCAAAGGCCACTGCGACCATCCTGACCGAAGTAGCTTCCGAGTCAACAATGAGAGCACCCAAGTCTCAAAAGAGCGGCGAGGTTTTCTCATGCACAAGTTATAGCTTACAGAACACTAATGGACAAGAGGTAGGACATATATGTTTGGCCTGTCGGAGATCGCAATGTTGGTTCATCCTCCCAACTCCTTGTAGAGGCCAAGTCCACGACAGAAACCTACAGCTTCATGCAAATGGGAATGATGCAAAATGCAATCCTATCTATATGGATATGCAAATGCTTATGCAGTGCTCTGGAATGCTCATGCAGGCATGCAACTTGGTCGGGGGCCCCCATCGCTTCGTTTATTTTCACTTCACAGGGTCATCGCCCTGGCTTTGTCCAAGGGGTTACATGCAACTGAGGCAAGGCCTATACAAAATGGTGGCTGCCAGGCAAGGCCGGACAGCCGCGCCTTACAGGTAGAACTTGTGGAGATGCTCAATATTCCATGAGTTTTGCATTTGAATGCCATCTCCGGTCTCCAGACCGACTGCGCCAGGTCTGGTGACTCATACTACCCGGTAAGGGCCTTCCCACTTCGGCGTCAACTTGTTTGTACCCTTGGCAGACTGAACGTGCCTAAGGACAAGGTTGCCCTCCTCAAAACACCGGGCATGAACCCTGCGGCTATAATAGTGACGCAGGGCTTGCTGATAGCGTGCAGCATGCGTAGCAGCCCGGAGACGGTTCTCCTCGGGTAGCACAGCATCGTCACGCTGGTGCTGATCTTACGATACTTCATCGTAGGCAAGCACTCAATGCAACTCGTAAATGAGTTCCGTGGGGATAACTGCTTCTACCCTGTAGACAAGGGAGAAAGGAGTCTGCCCGGTAGCTCGATTTGGTGTCATTCTAAGAGACCAGAGAACTACCGACAGCTCATCGATCCACTGCCTGCCGTGCTTCTGCAGCGTATCGAAGGTTCTTGTCTTGAGTCCTCGCAGCACTTCAGCGTTCGCCCTCTCAGCTTTTCCATTGCTCCGGGGATGTGACACGGAGGCAAATGAGATCTTCCATCTGAGGGCTTGAACATATTGCATGAAGGCGCGGCTCGTGAACTGGGTGCCATTGTCGGTAATGATCCTTGCTGAAACTCCAAAATGACACACCAATTCTTTCAAGAACTTGATAGTTGACTGAGCAGTCACCTTTCTCACGGTAGTCACTTCCAGCCACTTTGTAAACTTGTCGATGGCAACAAACAAGAATTCAAAGCCCCCGATCACTCGGGGGAAGGGGCCAAGGATATCGAGCCCCCAGACCGAAAATGGCCAGGATAAAGGGATTGTCTAAAGTGCTTGGGTAGGCAGGTGTATGTTCTTGGAATGGAACTGGCAGGCTTCACACTTGGTGACTAGCTCGACCGCATCTTGGAGGGCTGTGGGCCAATAGAATCCTTGCCGGAATGCTTTCCCAATTAATGCCCTTGATCCAATGTGGGAGCGGCACATGCCTTTGTGTATCTCAGCCAGTAGTTCCTTTCCTTCTTCCCGGCAGATGCGCTTCAATTTCACACCGTTGGGCCTTCTTTTGTACAGAGCGTCATCGACAAACTAATACATACTGGCCCTCCGGGTTACTCTTTCAGCTTCATCTTGGTCGCCGAGAAGCTCTCCAGTTTGGAGGAAGTGGACTATGTGCCTTGCCCAAGTTGGAGCCTAGGGCTCGGCAACGAGGACTAGCGGCACCTCCTCTACTGCGGGAGCACATGCCTCATTCAAGGGGTCCATGGGCCCGGCTAGAGGGTGTGGTCCGGCAGGTGGCGAGGAGTTGTTTCCGGCAGGGTCTCTGCCAGGAGCGGACGGCTCTACCCGGAGAGGCTTACCGGAGTCCAGCTTTCTCCTTTTCCAGGCCATTGTTGCTGGGGATACGGAGGCTGAGTAACATGGAGAACAAATGTCCCTAGTTCCGCGGGAAGCTTCTGCGCAACACACTTTGACAGATGATCATCTATGTTGTTTTCCGCACGAGGTACGTGTTCTGTTTGCAATCCGTAAAAGTGTTCCTCCAATCTCCTCACTTCCTCGTTGTATGCCTCCATCAATGGACTTTAGTAATCCTTGTTGATTTGTCTCACCACAAGCTAATAATCTCCTTGAATGATCAACTTCTTAATTCCCAATTCCGCAACAATCCGGAGCCCGGCAAGGAGCTTCATACTCTGTTGTATTGTTGGTTGCCTCTTCCCGGGGAAAATGCATCTGGACGATGTACTTCAAGTGCTCCCCAGAGGGGGCGACAAGAAGCACGCCAGCTCCTGCACCTTGCAGGGAAAAGGCACCATCGAAATACATAATCCATTCTTGGGGCGATTCCTTGCCGGGCATAACTGTCTCTGGTACTCCTCATTAGGGGTTGGCCTCCATTCTGCAATAAACTCTGCCAATGCCCTGCTCTGGATTGTTGCTGTGATCTCAAACTTCAAACCAAAATTGGATAACTCCAAAGCCTACTCCACTATTCTGCCGGTAGCCTCATGGTTTCGGAGTATCCTTTGCAATGGGAAATGAGTGATAACCGTGATCTCATGGGATTGGAAGTAGTGGCGCGGTTTCCTTGAGGCCATGATGAGACAAAAGATCAACTTCTGCACACCAGAGTACCTCGATCTAGCCCCCTATAACAAGGAGCTGAAGAAGTACACTGGGCGCTGCACCACTTTATTCCTTGCCGTGTCCCGGGGGTTGCTCTCGTTGTCGTGCTCATTGCTGCACTAATCCTTCTCTGGCCCTGCCGGTCCTTGCTCACTCTCTGCCTCATCCACATCCCGCTGCGCCACCAAGGCTACACTAACCACTTGGTTAGTTTTTGCTAAGTATAGCAATAATGGCTCCTGTGGTTTGGGAGCAACCGAGGTAGGCACAGAGGACAAGTAGGCCTTCAACTCTTGCAAAGATGCATCTTCTTTCGGAGTCCACTTCATGGGCCCTGCCTTCTTCAAAATTTTGAAGAACGACATGGCGCACTCGCAGACTTGGAGATGAATCTACTTAGCACGGCAACGCACCCTGTCAGACACCTCACATCCTTAACTGTCCTTGGTTCTTTGATCTACTCGATAGCTTTAATCTTGTCAGGGTTGGCTTCGATCCCTCGATGGAACACAAAGAACCCAAGCAGCTTGTCGGAGGGAACGCCAAACACACACTTCTCCGGGTTGAGCTTCAAGTTGATCTTGCGCAGATTAGCGAATGTCTCCTCCAAATCTTGAAAGGGTGGCTCTATCTTTGGTCTTAACCACAATATCATCCATATAAGCTTCAATGTTTCTAGGCAGCTGTGGCTCAAAACAAATCGGACTGCCCTTGCAAAAGTGGACCCGACACTCTTCAATCTGAACAACATGCAGACAAAACAATATGTACCACATGGAGTGATGAACGATGTCTTCTCTTCGTCTTCCTTGGATATGAAGATCTGATGATACCCAGAATATGCATCTAGGAAGGAGAGCAAATCACAACCTGAAGTGGAATCCACAATCTGATCAATGCGTGGCAAGGGAAACAGGTCTTTCGGGCAGGCTTTGTTGAGATCTGTGAAATCTATGCAAAGCCTCCACTTTCCGTTAGCCTTCTGGACTACCACTGCATTTGCCAACCATGTGGGATGTAGCACTCCTCTAAACAAACTAGCTGCTTCAAGTTTCTTGATCTCTTCCGTAAAAAACTGCTTCCTTACTAAGGCCTGCTTCCGGACTTTCTGCTTGATAGGACGGGCGTGTGGGCAGACAACAAGGTGGTCCTCGATAACCTCCCTGGGAACACCAGGGATATCAGATGGTTGCCATGCAAACACATCGATATTCTCCCACAGGAAGGCAACGAGTGCGCTTTCCTATTTTTCATCGAGGGTGGCGCTGATAGTGAAAATCCATCAACACCAGCCAACCCTGCCAAGACCTTATTCACTTGTGGTGCAGTGACCTTGGATCTCTTACTGTTGGAACTCTCGGGAAAATCATCAACAAGTGCAACATACTCCGAAGAGGTATGCTTCCTGGATTCCTTGCCAGCGTCCTATCCTTCCTCTTTCCTCTGTACTCCTTGGCAGGAGCTGCCTCTGCTATGACTGCGTCCCGGTACATCTTGTCCACACAAATGATTACGTCCTTCTTATCTTATGGGATGGTAATGACTCCCAAAGGCCCATGCATTTTCAAGGTGTTGTAGGCATAGTGGGATGCCGCCATGAAGTTAGCCAGGGCTGGGCGTCCAAGAATCCCATTGTACGGTAGGGGGAGGTCAACCACATCAAACACAATCTTCTCGGTCTGGTAGTTCATCTCTCCCCCAAAAGTCACCGACAATGTGATCTTTCCCTTAGGATGACTCCTACCGGGATTAACTCCTTGAAATGTGCCGGTGGCCTTCAACTAATCCTTTGCTATCTGAAGTTTGCTAATAACTGCCGGGGAGATCAGATTCAACCCAGCCCCGCCATCCACCAACATTTTTGTGACCTTGATTTTGCGAATTGTTGGAGAGACAAACAACGGCAAACACCCTATCGTAGTGGTACGGTTAGGATGATCCTCTTCATCAGAGATGATGGGCGTGCGTGACCATTTGAGCGGCTTCCGGGCCTCTGGCACTGGTTCCATGGCATTGACTTCTCGTGCCCACCGTTTGAGATGGTGGTGAGAGGCGTGCAAAGATGCACCCTCGTCAATGCACAGGGCGTCGGTGGCCTTCTGAAACTCCTACTCACTGGTTTCCTCTTCATCCCCTCCATCGCTCTCATCATCACAGGCTTCCCTTTCTCGACCTCTGGTGGGTTTTCCTTGCTTCCTGAGGGGTTTGCCAGGGCGATTTACTTGACTGTGTCGGCCCTTACCGTCAGTAACATTCTGACCATTTTCCTTGTCACGCTTCTCATATTCTGCTCTTTGTCTCTTAACAAGCTGCTCAACTTGATAGCACTCTTGAAGGTCGTGGCCTCTTGTCTGATGAATCTTGCAGTATGGCCCATCACCTTTCCCGGCCTTCTCGGCAGCCGCGGCTTCCCGGCAGTCAGTGCACACGGCAGCTTCCTTGCTGGGACTTCAGCTTTGGCTTTCTTGCCGGTACTAGGCATACCCGATCCTTCAACAGTCATCACTACCTTATCCTTCCGCTTCTTACTGCGCTTCTTGCTCTTCTTCTGACTAGTTGATTCATCATCATCCTCTGAATCAACATTGGTGCAATCTTCCTCTCCGGGCAACTTCCTTCCCTCCTCCATTCAAGCACACTTATCCACCAAGGTGTAAAGCTCCTTCACAATCTTGGGCAACCGCACGTTTATCTTGGAACGGATCCGGTGGTTGCGCACATTAGACAGGAAGGCAGGCATCACAGCTACCAGATGGATATTTGGGATGTTCCTATGAACCTTGCTAAATCTTTGTACATACTTACGTGGGGTTTATCCTTCCTTCTGTTGTAGAAGCTGCAAGTCGCTGGGCCTGCCTGGCTCTTGGTGGCCGCCGGTGAAGGTGCCAATGAACTCATGGCACAGGTCATCCCACAACAAAATGGAGTTCTCAGGCGGGTGCATCAGCCGAGACCTCACATTGAACTTGAGAGCCAAAGGGAAGTAGTTGGCAAACAC
>NC_057794.1:223015087-223039440 GCF_018294505.1 Triticum aestivum | reverse complement strand
GATGGTGTAGATGCTCAGAAACTCTGCCGGGTTCAGCCTCCCATCGTATTCTCAGGTATCTCTGGCTTGAATGTGCGAACGGATGGCCAGCGGACTTGCCGCAGCTATCAAGTAAAGGAAGGGCATCCAGCCTCGAAAGGTAGGCACCCGCCAATACCGAGCGCGGGCTCGTCGACGTCGGGGCCGTTGCACCCATCGGTCCGGCGGTGGTCGTAGCGTCGTTGCTCAACAACAACACGCATGTCCCCCCTCCGCCTATCTTCTGGGCCTCGCCGTCGGCCTGGATGTGCTCGAGGGCCAGAAGAGTCCATTGAGATGTCGTTAGGTTCTTGATTCTGCTGGGCTCGGGCTGGCTGCCATGGCGGGGACTACACCATGGGGGTGACCCCTTCCGCATGACTAGCAACACAAGCCATTGTTGTCGCTTGGTGAGGCCATGGCAGGCCAGCTCGTTGCGAGCCCCCAGCCTAGGCGGAACTGAGCAGACTTTAGATGGTGGCACGCCATTCGTCCATCTGATCGGCCGCTGGTGGAAACCTTAGCAGCAGCTGAGCCCGTGCCATGGCCTCTGTGGCTGTACTTGGAATGGGTGATGATGAAGTAGATCGCGTCGTCGCTCTGCTCCTGACGGTGCCGGTAGCGGCATCACCGCGCCCCCGTTGTTGCGGAGCGGCCACCTGGGTGGCAGGGTGACGCGGTGAAGACGCTCGAGGGCCAGCGGCTTTGTCGGGCGTAGCAGTTTTGTCGACCTGTACCGAGAGAGGCGCACGCGCTCCGGTCACTCCCGTGGTGGGGGCGGCCGGAGGGCGGCGATTGGCCTCAGACCGAGCACTGTTGCTGCGGCTGTGCCCGTTGGCGAGAGGAGGGGTGCTGACGGAGTAACCCCCCTCACCCGTACCTTGCGGAGCGTGGTCGTCGGGGGCGTTGCTGATGTTGTTCTCCTCCGATGTCTCCTGCTCCTATGTCGGCCGCGGGGGAAGTGGTGACGGTGCCACCTGCTCCGACCACTTCCCCAGCAGCGTCCACGCCCTCGCATGCCTCCGCATCCCCAGCAGCATTAGAGGCTGTGGGCGGCGGAGCCTTTGAGGTGGATGGATGAGCCGAAGCACCAGATTTCTTCTTGGGCGCCATGGTTGATGGCGTCGTTGAAGGTGAAGACGGTGATGAAGGTGATGCGCTGCACATGCCTTCAGGTTCGCTCAAGCGATCCCCCTACCTGGCACGCCAAAGATATCATGGGAAGCCACGGCCACCTATGGGACCAGAGGGCCCCTTGCTGGTTCGGCAGGGGGGACGTCGTGTTGCACAAAGAGCAGACGAGCATGGGGCAGCACGACAGAGATCACACAGGCAATTTTACCCAGGTTCAGGCCGCAGTGAGGCATAAAACCCTACTCCTGCTTTGGTGGATTGATGGTGGAGGAGTGGTGGTGGAGCATAGTACACTTTCCCGGCAAGGGCGACAGTGACTACGTGCGTATGGATGTGTGAGTTATCCAACCTTCTAACCCTTTATACACTTGCCATGGGCCTCCTTTTATAGATTAAGGGGTTACCACAATGCAAAGTAGTCATTATGCACTGATAAGATAGCAAACCCTGCTATCATACCTAACTCTACAGGCTGACAGGTTGCATTAAATGCACCACTTAACATCACGTCATTGGGTGCCCGGCAAGCCTTGCTGGGCTATCTTGCCAACTCCACGCCTACTTGCTTGACACGTCGCAGGACGAGTGTCATCTATAGGCATTTCCTGTAGAAAGAGGCCGCCATTGTTGGGGAACCTTGCAGAAAACAAAAAATTTCCTACGGTTTCACCAAGATCCATCTATGAGTTCATCTAGCAATGAGTGATCGGATTGCATCTACATACCTTTGTAGATCACGCGCGGAAGCGTTCAAAGAATGGGGATGAGGAAGTCGTACTCGACGTGATCCAAATCACCGGAGATCCTAGCACCGAACGGACGGCACCTCCATGTTCAACACACGTACGGTCAGCGTGACGTCTCCTCCTTCTTGATCCAGCAAGGGGGAAGGAGAGGTTGATGAAGATCCAGCAGCATGACGGCATGGTGGTGGATGCAGGGGTTACCGCAGCAGGGCTTCGCCATTCTACTGCGAGAGGGAGTGGTGTAGCAGGGGAGAGGGAGGTGCCAAGACTCAAGGTGTGGCTGACCCTCCCTCCCCCCTTTATATAGGCCCCCTAGGGGGTGCGCCGGCCCTAGGAGATGGGATCTCCTAGGGGGGGCGGCGGCCAAGGGGTGGAGTGCCCCCCAAGCCAGGTGGGGCGCCCCCACCCTAGGGTTCCCAACCCTAGGCGCATGGGGTGGGCCAAGGGGGCGCACCAGCCCACTATGGGCTAGTTCCCCTCCCCACTTTAGCCCATGGGGCCCTCCGGGATGGGTGGCCCCACCCGGTGGACCCCCGGGACCCTTCCGGTGGTCCCGGTACAATACCGGTGACCCCCAAAACTCTCCCGATGGCCGAAACTGCACTTCCTATATATAATTCTTCACCTCTGGACCATTCCGGAACTCCTCGTGATGTCCGGGATCTCATCCGGGACTCCGAACAACTTTTGGGTTACTGCATATTCATATCTCTACAACCCTAGCGTCACCGAACCTTAAGTGTGTAGACCCTACGGGTTCGGGAGACATGTAGACATTACCGAGATGGCTCTCCGTCAATAACCAACAGCGGGATCTGGATACCCATGTTGGCTCCCACATGCTCCTCGATGATCTCATCGGATGAACCACGATGTCGAGGATTCAAGCAACCCCGTATACAATTCCCTTTGTCAATCGGTACGTTACTTGCCCGAGGTTCGATCGTCGGTATCCCAATACCTCGTTCAATCTCGTTTCCGGCAAGTCACTTTACTCGTACCGTAATGCATGATCCCGTGACTAGACACTTGGTCACTTTGAGCTCATTATGATGATGCATTACCGAGTGGGCCCAGAGATACCTCTCCGTTATACGGAGTGACAAATCCCAGTCTTGATCCGTGTCAACCCAACAGACACTTTCGGAGATACCCGTAGTATACCTTTATAGTCACGCAGTTACGTTGTGACGTTTGGTACACCCAAAGCACTCCTACGGTATCCGGGAGTTACACGATCTCATGGTCTAAGGAAAAGATACTTGACATTGGAAAACTCTAGCAAACGAACTATACGATCTTGTTCTATGTTTAGGATTGGGTGTTGTCCATCACATCATTCTCCTAATGATGTGATCTCGTTATCAATGACATCCAATGTCCATAGTCAGGAAACCATGACTATCTGTTGATCAACGAGCTAGTCAACTAAAGGCTTACTAGGGACATGTTGGTGTCTATGTATTCACACATGTATTACGATTTCCGGATAACACAATTATAGCATGAATAAAAGACAATTATCATGAACAAGGAAATATAATAATAATCCTTTTATTATTGCCTCTAGGGCATATTTCCAACAGTCTCCCACTTGCACTAGAGTCAATAATCCAGTTACATTGTGATGAATCGAACACCCATGGAATTCTGGTGTTGATCATGTTTTGCTCTAGGGAGAGGTTTAGTCAACGGATCTGCTACATTCAGGTCCATATGTACTTTACGAATATCTATGTCTCCATCTTGAACATTTTCACGAATGGAGTTGAAGCGACGCTTGATGTGCCTGGTCTTCTTGTGAAACCTGGGCTCCTTGGCAAGTGCAATAGCTCCAGTGTTGTCACAGAAGAGTTTGATCGGCCCCGACGCATTGGGTATGACTCCTAGGTCGGTGATGAACTCCTTCACCCAAATTGCTTCATGCGCTGCCTCCGAGGCTGCCATGTACTCCGCTTCACATGTAGATCCCGCCACGACGCTCTGCTTGCAACTGCACCAGCTTACTGCCCCACCATTCAAAATATACACGTATCCGGTTTGTGACTTAGAGTCATCCAGATCTGTGTCGAAGCTAGCGTCGACGTAACCCTTTACGACGAGCTCTTTGTCACCTCCATAAACGAGAAACATTTCCTTAGTCCTTTTCAGGTACTTCAGGATATTCTTAACCGCTGTCCAGTGTTCCTTCCCGGGATTACTTTGGTACCTACCTACCAAACTCACGGCAAGGTTTACATCAGGTTTGGTACACAGCATGGCATACATAATAGAACCTATGGCTGAGGCATAGGGGATGACACTCATCTCTTCTATATCTTCTGCCGTGGTCGGACATTGAGCTGAGCTCAATTTTACACCTTGCAACACAGGCAAGGACCCCTTCTTAGACTGATCCATATTGAACTTCTTCAATATATTATCAAGGTATGTGCTTTGTGAAAGACCTATGAGGCGTCTTGATCTATCTCTATAGATCTTGATGCCTAATATATAAGCATCTTCTCCAAGGTCCTTCATTGAAAAACTCTTATTCAAGTAGGCCTTAATGCTGTCCAAAAGCTCTATATCATTTCCCATCAAAAGTATGTCATCTACATATAATATGAGAAATGCTACAGAGCTCCCACTCACTTTCTTGTAAACGCAGGCTTCTCCATAAGTCTGCATAAACCCAAACCATTTGATAATCTCATCAAAGAGAATGTTCCAACTCCGAGATGCTTGCACCATCCCATAAATCGAGCGTTGGAGCTTGCACACCTTGTCAGCATTCTTAGGATCGACAAAACCTTCCGGCTGCATCATATACAATTCTTCTTTAAGGAAACCATTAAGGAATGCCGTTTTAACGTCCATTTGCCATATCTCATCATCATAGAATGCGGCAATTGCTAACATGATTCGGATGGACTTCAGCTTCACTACCGGTGAGAAAGTCTCATCGTAGTCAACCCCTTGAAGTTGCCGATAACTCTTAGCGACAAGTCGAGCTTTATAGATGGTAACATTACCATCCGCGTCTGTCTTCTTCTTAAAGATCCATTTATTTTCTATGGCTCGCCGCTCAACGGGCAAGTCAGTCAAAGTCCATACTTCGTTTTCATACATGGATCCTATCTCGGATTTCATGGCTTCCAGCCATTTGTCGGAATCCGGGCCCGCCATCGCTTCTTCATAGTTTGAAGGTTCACCGTTGTCTAACAACATGATTTCCAAGACAGGGTTGCCGTACCACTCTGGTGCGGAACGTGTCCTTGTGGACCTACGAAGTTCAGTAGCAACTTGATTTGAAGTTTCATGATCATCATCATTAACTTCCTCTCTAGTCGGTGCAGGCACCTCAGGAACATTTTCTTGAGTTGCGCCATTTTCCGGTTCAAGAGGTAATACTTCATCAAGTTCTACTTTCCTCCCACTTACTTCTTTCGAGAAAAACTCCTTCTCTAGGAAGGATCCATTCTTGGCAACAAAGATCTTGCCTTCGGATCTGAGGTAGAAGGTATACCCAATAGTTTCTTTAGGGTATCCTATGAAGAACCATTTTTCCGACTTGGGTTCGAGCTTTTTAGGTTGAAGTTTCCTGACATAAGCATCGCATCCCCAAACTTTTAGAAACGACAGCTTAGGTTTCTTCCAAACCATAATTCATACGGTGTCGTCTTAACGGATTTCGACGGAGCCCTATTTAAAGTGAATGCGGCAGTCTCTAAAGCATAGCCCCAAAAAGATAGTGGTAAATCGGTAAGAGACATCATAGATCGCACCATATCTAATAGAGTGCGATTACGACGTTCGGACACACCATTACGCTGAGGTGTTCCAGGCGGCGTCAGTTGCGAAACTATTCCACATTTTCTTAAGTGTGTGCCAAACTCGTGACTCAAGTATTCTCCTCCACGATCTGATCACAAGAACTTGATTTTCCTGTCACGTTGATTCTCAACCTCACTCTGGAATTCCTTCAACTTTTCAAAGGTCTCAGACTTGTGTTTCATTAAATAGACATACCCATATCTACTCAAGTCATCAGTGAGGGTGAGAACATAACGATAGCCACCGCGAGCCTCAACACTCATTGGACCGCACACATCAGTATGTATGATTTCCAATAAGTTGGTTGCTCGCTCCATTGTTCCTGAGAACGGAGTCTTGGTCATTTTACCCATGAGGCATGGTTCGCACGTGTCAAATGATTTGTAATCAAGAGACTCTAAAAGTCCATCTGCATGGATCTTCTTCATGCGTTTGACGCCTATGTGACCAAGGAGGCAGTGCCACAAGTATGTGGGACTATCATTATCAACCTTACATCTTTTGGTACTCACACTATGAATATGTGTAGCATTACACTCGAGATTCATTAAGAATAAACCTTTCACCATCGTAGCATGACCATAAAACATATCTCTCATATAAATAGAACAACCATTATTCTCGGATTTAAATGAGTAGCCATCTCGTATTAAACGAGATCCTGATACAATGTTCATGCTCAAACTTGGCACTAAATAACAATTATTGAGGTTCAAAACTAATCCCGTAGGTAAATGTAGAGGTAGCGTGCCGACGGCGATCACATCGACCTTGGAACCGTTCCCGACGCGCATCGTCACCTCGTCCTTCGCCAGTCTCTGCTTATTCCGCAGCTCCTGCTTTGAGTTACAAATGTGAGCAACCGCACCGGTATCAAATACCCAGGAGCTACTACGAGTACTGGTAAGGTACACATCAATTACATGTATATCACATATACCTTTCGTGATGCCGGCCTTCTTGTCCGCTAAGTATTTGGGGCAGTTCCGCTTCCAGTGACCACTTCCCTTGCAATAAAAACACTCAGTCTCGGGCTTGGGTCCATTCTTTGGCTTCTTCCCGGCAGCTTGCTTGCCGGGCGCGGCAACTCCCTTGCCGTCCTTCTTGAAGTTCTTCTTACCCTTGCCTTTCTTGAACTTAGTGGTTTTATTCACCATCAATACTTGATGTTCCTTTTTGACTTCTACCTCTGCTGATTCCAGCATTGCAAATACTTCAGGAATGGTCTTTTCCATCCCCTGCATATTGAAGTTCATCACAAAGCTCTTGTAGCTTGGTGGAAGCGACTGAAGGATTCTGTCAATGACCGCGTCATCCGGGAGATTAACTCCCAGCTGAGTCAAGCGGTTATGCAACCCAGACATTTTGAGTATGTGCTCACTGACAGAACTATTTTCCTCCATCTTACAGCTGAAGAACTTGTCGAAGACTTCATATCTCTCGACCCGGGCATGAGCTTGAAAAACCATTTTCAGCTCTTCGAACATCTCATATGCTCCGTGTCTCTCAAAATGCTTTTGGAGCCCCGGTTCTGAGCTGTAAAGCATGCCACATTGAACGAGGGAGTAATCATCGGTACGTGTCTGCCAAGCGTTCATAACGTCTTGTTCTGCAGGGAGAACAGGTGCTTCACCTAGCGGTGCTTGTAGGACATAATCTTTCTTGGCAGCTATGAGGATGATCCTCAGGTTCCGGACCCAGTCCGTATAGTTGCTGCCATCGTCTTTCAGCTTGGTTTTCTCTAGGAACGCGTTGAAGTTGAGGACAATGTTGGCCATTTGATCTACAATACATGTTGTAAAGATTTTAGACTAAGTTCATGATAATTAAGTTCATCTAAATCAAATTATTCAATGAACTCCCACTCCGATAGACATCCCTCCAGTCAT
The DNA here is from genome assembly GCF_018294505.1 of Triticum aestivum. Taxonomy (NCBI): domain Eukaryota; kingdom Viridiplantae; phylum Streptophyta; class Magnoliopsida; order Poales; family Poaceae; genus Triticum; species Triticum aestivum. The sequence goes on along the minus strand of NC_057794.1, from coordinate 223,031,837 downwards.
CTAAGTATAACATGATCCAAGTTAACTAGGCCGTGTCCGATCATCACGTGAGACGGACTAGTCAACATCGGTGAACATCTTCATGTTGATCGTATCTTCTATACAACTCATGCTCGACCTTTCGGTCTTCTATGTTCCGAGGCCTTGTCTGTACATTCTAGGCTCGTCAAGTCAACCTAAGTGTTTGCATGTGTAAATCTGTCTTACACCCGTTGTATGTGAACGTTGGAATCTATCACACCCGATCATCACGTGGTGCTTCGAAACAACGAACTGTCGCAACGGTGAACAATTAGGGGGAACACTTTCTTGAAATTATTATGAGGGATCATCTTATTTACTACCTTGTTCTAAGTAAACAAGATGCAAAAAACATGATAAACATCACATGCAATCAAATAATAATAATGACATGATATGGCCAATATCACATAGCTCCTTTGATCTCCATCTTGGGGCTTCATGATCATCTTGTCACCAGCATGACACCATGATCTCCATCATCGTGTCTCCATGGAGTTGCTCGCCAACTATTACTTCTACTACTATGGCTAACACGTTTAGCAATAAAGTAAAGTAATTTACATGGCGTTTCTCAATGACATGCAGGTCATACAAAAAATAAAGACAACTCCTATGGCTCCTGCCGGTTGTCATACTCATCGACATGCAAGTCGTGATTCCTATTACAATAGCATGAACATCTCATACATCACATATATATCATTCATCATTCATCACAACTTTGGCCATATCACATCACAAAACACTTGCTGCAAAAACAAGTTAGACGTCCTCTAATTGTTGTTGCAAGTTTTACGTGGCTGCAATAGGGTTCTAGCAAGAACGTTTTCTTACCTACGTGAAAGCCACAACATGATTTGTCAACTTCTATTTACCCTTCATAAGGACCCTTTTCATCGAATCCGCTACAACTAAAGTGGGAGAGACAGACACCCGCCAGCCACCTTATGCAACTAGTGCATGTCAGTCGGTGGAACCGATCTCACATAAGCGTACGTGTAAGGTTGGTCCGGGCCGCTTCATCCCACAATACTGCTGAAGCAAAATAAGACTAGTAGCGGCAAGAAAGTTGACAACATATACGCCCACAACAAATTGTGTTCTACTCGTGCAAAGAGAACTACGCATAGACCTAGCTCTGATACCACTGTTGGGGAACGTTGCAGAAAACAAAAAATTTCCTACGGTTTCACCAAGATCCATCTATGAGTTCATCTAGCAACGAGTGATCGGATTGCATCTACATACCTTTGTAGATCACGCGTGGAAGCGTTCAAAGAATGGGGATGAGGAAGTCGTACTCGACGTGATCCAAATCATCGGAGATCCTAGCGCCGAACGGACGGCACCTCCGTGTTCAACACACGTACGGTCAGCGTGACATCTCCTCCTTCTTGATCCAGCAAGGGGGAAGGAGAGGTTGATGAAGATCCAGCAGCACGACGGTGTGGTGGTGGATGCAGGGGTCACCGCAGCAGGGCTTCGTCGTTCTACTGCGAGAGGGAGAGGTGTAGCAGGGGAGACGGAGGCGCCAAGACTCAAGGTGTGGCTGACCCTCCCTTCCCCCTTTATATAGGCCCCCTAGGGGGTGCGCCGGCCCTAGGAGATGGGATCTCTTAGGGGGGCGGCAGCCAAGGGGTGGAATGCCCCCCAAGCCAGGTGGGGCGCCCCCCACCCTAGGGTTCCCAACCCTAGGCGCATGGGGTGGGCCAAGGGGGGTGCACCAGCCCACTATGGGCTGGTTCCCCTTCCCACTTTAGCCCATGGGGCCCTCCGAGATGGGTGGCCCCACCCGATGGACCCCCGGGACCCTTCCGGTGGTCCCGGGACAATACCGGTGACCCCGGAAACTCTCCCGATGGCCGAAACTGCACTTCCTATATATAATTCTTCACCTCTGGACCATTCCGGAACTCCTCGTGATCTCGGGACTCCGAACAACTTTCGGGTTACTGCATATTCATATCTCTACAACCCTAGCATCACCGAACCTTAAGTGTGTAGACCCTACGTGTTCGGGAGACATGTAGACATGACCGAGATGGCTCTCCGGTCAATAACCAACAGCGAGATCTGGATACCCATGTTGGCTCCCACATGCTCCTCGATGATCTCATCGAATGAACCACGATGTCGAGGATTCAAGCAACCCCGTATACAATTCCCTTTGTCAATCGGTACGTTACTTGCCCGAGATTCGATCGTCGGTATCCCAATACCTCGTTCAATCTCGTTTCCGGCAAGTCACTTTACTCGTATCGTAATGCATGATCCCATGACCAGACACTTGGTCACTTTGAGCTCATTATGATGATGCATTACTGAGTGGGCCCAGAGATACCTCTGCGTTATACAGAGTGACAAATCCCAGTCTTGATCCGTGTCAACCCAACAGACACTTTCGGAGATACCCATAGTATACCTTTATAGTCACGCAGTTACGTTGTAACGTTTGGTACACCCAAAGCACTCCTACGGTATCCGGGAGTTACACGATCTCATGGTCTAAGGAAAAGATACTTGACATTGGAAAACTCTAGCAAACGAACTATACGTTCTTGTGCTATGTTTAGGATTGGGTCTTGTCCATCACATCATTCTCCTAATGATGTGATCTTGTTATCAATGACATCCAATGTCCATAGTCAGGAAACCATGACTATCTGTTGATCAACGAGCTAGTCAACTAGAGGCTTACTAGGGACATGTTGGTGTCTATGTATTCACACATGTATTACGATTTCCGGATAACACAATTAGAGCATGAATAAAAGACAATTATCATGAACAAGGAAATATAATAATAATCCTTTTATTATTGCCTCTAGGGCATATTTCCAACAGCCATGTGGCGAACGGCTGCCACTTAGTCACTTTGCGGCATGACACCACACTGATTGATGACGTGGGTCATGGCAGAGTGGTTGGGTGAGGTGGGTTAGCCTTCATGAGTCCTGGTAGGCCCTGCCGGGACGTGTTGGACGTCTTCTTCCGAGGGTGGCCCCGTCCTTACTGAACTTGCCTGCCCGGCAAGGAAGGCTTCTCTTCTAGTGGCATCTGGTTTCTCTGGCTTGAGCTTGGTCCTCTTGATCTGCATGTTGGTTCTTTGAAGTTCTTGTTCGTTGTACTCTGACTTGGGTTGGTATCTCAATCTTGTTCCCGTGATTGTGCATGTTCTAGGAAATAGACGCATGGTTTGTTTCACCGATAGTATTACTAACCGTCTGCGATGAGATTGACAGGATAAACAGAGAAAACCAATTAATAAGAGCGAATGGAAACAAAGATATATACAGTCTGCTTAATTTAGTCCTTCTTGTTGTTGTTGTTGTTGTTGGATGGCCCCGCGACATCGTCTTGGTGAGGACGCTTCTTGCCGCTGACCGTTGGCTTTTCATCGCCTCGTCATCGTCATGGTCGTTGCTGTCGTCGTCCTCCTCCTTGTTCGACCATTCCTCCTCATCATCATTGTCGTCCTCTTCTTCATCATTTGATGGCTCCTCGTCCGTTTGGTTGTCGTTTGACGACTCCGGAAGCGGCGTCCCTTCCATGATCCGGATATAATCGAGGTTTGGGCTCAACACCGGACTCATGGAAGACGAGCGGGATGATTCTGATGTTGACCTATCATTGGGCTCCAGACTACTGGCCGAATGGTTTTCCTCGCCGTCGCTCGACATTGTTGCGGTCGTATAAAAACCGCGAGAAAGCTAGGTTGCAGAATGTATTCAAGTGTGTGGCGCAGCCTGCCAGGGACGATGAAGATGGTGGAAACTTAAGAGGGGTATGTAGAGAAGAGGAAATGCTAATTGAAGTGGGGGTTGACGTATTATCTAACCGCTGATATAATCAACCGCAATTATTTGTACCCAGTCGCTCCAAATTCCTGGGGTTGCGCAGGACTCCTTTTGGCTGATTTCTTTTTTTAGGACAAAAAACAAGGAACGAGTTTTGGGATTATGCACCAGTACGGGTACAAATGGAGTAGGATAGTTGGCAAGCAATACATTGAGATCTTCTTATTGATGAAGCCAGTAATAATCAAATTATAAAGGAAAAGAAAAAAAGACAAAGGAAAATATCTCCCCGAATCTTCGCGTAACATCAATGGCATAGGACCTAGATGTGCATTACTTAGAGCACATCTAGATGTGCTTTAGGAATGTTGTCAAACAAAACCCCTAATCATCATTGCAAACAGTGCATAGAACATGGCTAATGTGACAACCACAACTACACATGCTAGTTCCTTGTCTCTTGCTTTCATCTGTTGCTTGTGATTGATACTTCCTTGCTTCATCATACTGATTGTACATTCCAGATCAGCCAGTTTCTTCTTTAGCATTACATTATCTTCTGCGAGCTTGGTGATAACACTCCGAGCCCTACCATGCCATTCTTCACCCAGTCAGTTAACAAAGGCACAAGCCTCATATCCCTGCCAATGTTAAATAGTATTCACGATGAGCGGTGGTATTAACTCAAGTAAAATGATGAACTTAGCACTAACCTCTAAGGGGCAATTGAGAAACCACCTGCCAATGTCGAATCCCTCCATGCATACCGTCGAGCAGGAGTGTACCCGTGCACACAACTCAGCTTTTGGTACTTCTCGGTGGCGCAAAACTCAGAGTCGAACTCGTGTTGCGGGAGTCTGGAGTCATGCTCCAGATTCGGCGGCAGATTGCTTTCCTGGTAGCGGGGCATTCAGGTCGGATTCAGCAAGGAGCTACTTTGGACATGCTAAAAAAGATCAGGATAGATTGGAACCTGACAGGATGATTCGAATCCACAGTACACTTGCCTTCTGATGACCTTAGGCAAGTGCTCAGTGGCAACCGCCGTTGTGGTGGCGATACGAGCAGAAGCAGCCACACCAAAACCATCAGCACCACTCGTCCGCATTCCCCCAATGTGAGCACCACACGAGGGAATTTGGAGGCTATCTAGGGATTTTTGGGAAGTGGGGAAATTGTGGGGATAAGCTAAAGGTCGGGAACTACTCATGGCACTATATGTTGTATATGGCACACTTTTTATACATGTCGTTTGTGTTACGTATTACAACTTCACACACGATTTCTGCACCAAACCGTGTGAGAGGACAACGTAACTGAGACACGGCTGCCATTACATAACCGTATGTGATGTACTACCCTGTACATATAATTGAGTTACATTGGTACCATGTAAACAACCGTTCTGCGAATATCCGTCAAAAAATAAAACAGCCGCTCTGCATATAGAGATGGCGGTGACAGCCTATGCAACAGCTACCGGGCGGTGGCGGCGTCATAGGAGGTCAATCCTCGGTCTACGGTGGGAGATAGGAGGAGCTCAACCATCAAGGTCAGCAGCCGCGTGATTCGAGCAGATCCACACGGTCGATGGCGGGATAGTGGAGGTCGAACTTCAGGCAGTAGCCACATTAAGCTTTGCTCCTCGTTCCTGTTGTCTCGGTGTGCCGCCGCATCGCGCTTCTCTGTTTGCTGGGTGGAGGTCACCATGCAGCTAATTAATTAAGGTATTCTTTTCGTGAGTGGGTTAATTAAGGTATTCAATTCCTAAGGGTAGTGTTGTACTAGTACTCTGCATGTAAATTAACTAGCCATTAATTTTTGTCATTGAATGTCTGGATAACAATATGGAGTGCCCTCAGTAAATATGAAAATAAAGCCTTGTGATTTATGCATGCATCTTTGGGCAACAGTTAATCCGTGTATTAATGTTGTTGTTTTGTTTTTAATTACCATTCGTGAGGTGCAGATGGAACGATCTGAATGGATGAAGAATCGAAGAACCGTAGATTTTATCAATGGCATGACAGAGTTCATGAATTTGGCTGAAAGTACAAATAGGAGAATTGGTGATGTGGATTACATTTTGTGTCCATGTATTGATTGTGCCAATACAGAGTCATGTGAAGTTGCAGATGTCCAGTGGCACTTAGTCTATGAGGGATTCATGGATGGATATACATGTTGGACCTGACATGGTGACGAGCAGGTCTTGGATGAATATACCCCAGGCTGCGAGATGCCAAATCCTGATCAGTGTCATATGGATGTTGAATCTAACATCGAGGCAAAGGTGTCAAGCTACCAATGGAACACCAAAAAGCCGAAACGCCCACTGGAAAACCAAGACGTCGACACAAATGACGATGATCTTGATATGCCAGATTTTGCTGCTATGATTGCAGATTTCAAGGGCCCCAAAAAGGATATGATTGGGTACAAGGATCTGCCAACCATTGACGCGGACTCCAAGAAAGAACTGTATCCAGGTTGCAAAAAGAAATATTCCAAGTTGAGTGCCACCCTGGCGCTTCTCAAATTTAAAGCAGCAAATGTCTATCAAACAAGGGCTTCACAGAGATGTTAGGTCTTTTCAAAGAAATTCTTCTGGAAGATAATGTGCTCCCCAGAAGCACGAATGAAACGAACAAATTTGTTTGCCCATTGGAACTTGAAGTACAGAAGATACATGCTTGTGTGAATGATTGTATATTGTACCGTGGTGAGTAGAAAGATTTGCATGCATGTCCCACATGCAAGCATGCATGATACAAGAGCAGAAGAGCAAAGGATAAGTACAAATTGGATGACGCGATCAAGACAGGAATCCCGTTCAAGGTTGTTTGGTACTTGCCTTTAATTCCAAGGTTTAGGCGTTTGTTTGCAAACCCTAGAGAGGCAAAGAGGTTGCGGTGGCATCATGATGAGCGATGTGTGGATAAGTATATGAGGCACCCGAAATATGGGGCTCAGTGGGAATTAATTGACAACAAGTTTGAAGACTTTGCCAAGGATCCTAGAAGTATAAGGCTCGGGGAGTGTACTGATGGGATGAATCCTTTTGGCGATATGAGCACCAATCACAGCACATGGCCGGTGCTTCTGTGCATATATAACCTAGCTCTTGGGTTGTGTATGAAGAAAAAAAAATATTATGATGTCAATGATTATCCAAGGCCCAAAGAGAAAAACTTGGAAATGACATCGACATTTACTTTCAGCTAGTGGTAGAAGAACTGCTAACAGTGTGGATAGATGCGCCTGCTGTAAAATGTTATGATACTTATAGAAAGGAGATTTTCGATCTACATGGGATGCTAGTGCGTACCATTAAAGATATGTTGGCATTAGGCAACACATCGGGGCAGAAAACAAAGGGAGATGTAGGGTGTGTCACATGCATGGATAGGACAACCAGCAGATTTCTTCCCAACTCGCGCAAAACCATGTATTTGTGTCATCATAGGTTCTTACGGAGAAATCACCCATACCGAAAGATGAAAGCTAAATTTGATGGTACGGTAGAGGTAGGTGTGGGCCCAAGACCCAATGATGGGGAGGTGGTCCACAACATGGCTAAACAAATTCATGTTGTGCTTGGTAAGAATCACGCTTTGATGGTGAAACAAACACCCAAGGGTCAAGTGTTTAAGAAGAAATCGGTGTTCAAATTACCTTACTGGGAGATTCTACGTGTGCGTTACTGCATCAATGTCATGCACGTAGAGAAGAACATATGTGAAAGCATCATTGGTACTCTGCTCAAGATTAAAGGTAAAATAAAGGATGGTGATGGTGCACGGCTCGATATGCTTGCTGATCAATCAATACGCAAGCACTACAAAAGAATACACTTCCGTGATGATACATGTTTGTCATAGCAGGTCACGTTTTCTGTCATGCATGTACATCCATGATGATTTTATGATAGAATCAAGATAGTCATACATGTGTTGTGGTAGAAGTATTCCATGACATTACCAAAATTATCATCACGGAAGTGTCCACTTCCATGACGATAAATCGTGCGTCATAGCATTGCTTTCGTCAAGGGTAACCGACACGTGGCATCCACCATAACGGGTCGTCGTTAAGCTATCAGGTTCCGGTTTGGATCTGATAACCCATTAACAGCCGGGACCAATGGGGATTTTCCACGTGTAAAATTCTCAATGGCCAGAGGAACCACGTGTCGACTCACCGTTGGGATAGATGTCATCCACTCATTGGACCGAAGGCGCCTATGATACGTCAACATGTGGCATGACCCAACAGAGGCCCATGCCTGTGAAAAGGCTGAGCTATTTGACTTGGTCAAAAGGTAGTGGGCCGGCCCACGAAAAGCCTGTTAATGGCATGTTCGCATATAGCCCATTTACAGCCCGCTAACTCATGGCATGTTACAGCCTATCTGAATTAGGCCCAGTAGCGTCATCTGGGCCGTCCAATATGATTCCAGCCCGTTGTAACTTCTGACCCATGTATGTCCCATGATGTCTTTGGGCCCATATGAGGCCCTTTGTAACTCTTGGCCCATTAACGGCCCATGGTGAAACTGGCCCGTAATGAACAATGTATCGCTTTATACCCAATAAGGGCCCATTATTCCATTGGGCATTTTCCAGCCCATGTTATCTTTCGGCCTTCTCAAGGCCCATTTATTCTTGGGCTCATTTCCAGCATTTGGTTATTTACGGCCTGTTACTGACCTTTTCTGCTTGTGGGCCAAATCCAGCCCATGGTTATAGTTGGCCCGTTTGTGGCCCGTTAATCCGTTGGGCTGTTTTCATAGCATCATCAAATACGACCGATTAACGACGGCCTGCTATGGTCGGCCCATGAACAGACAATTCCAACTCTAGCCCGTTTACGGCCCATAATGTGGTCCTTTATTGGCCCATGTTTGGCCAATAGATCATACGACCCGTAGAAGGCCCATTGTTTCTATGGCCTATAGAAGGCCCATTCTTTCTACAGCCCGTAGAAGGCCCAGGGTCACTACAGTAAATATGTAGCCCATTTGGCCTAGTTTTAAAAAATAGGTTATTGTGGCCACTAGCAAACCGTGGAAAAAGAACTACACTGAATACAAGCAAACAAATAAACAAGACAACAAGGAAATAAATAAGCAAGCAACTTACACTAGGCTATCACGACTATTACACATATTACATCCACTAGGCATCAAAGTTCGCCACCAGTGCAAACATAGGGAACAAAGCAGCATATCACATACACTGGTTGTCAAAGTTGGCGACCAGTGCAAATAAACGTCGCAGCAAAACAAGTCCAGAACCGAAACCACTTCAGAAGAGCTCAAGAAACAATATCCTGGGTACCCATAATGCTGGCAAGATGCTTAGCAAGCTTATTAACTTTCTCTTGTTTGGCGCTTAAGTCCTCCAGCGCTTGCTATTGCACCAAAAATTATGCATCTGGATTCTGCAGGGACTTCCTTAGTCCTTCGGCTTCTTGCCGCAACACAGCTGACCGATGCCTTTCAACTTGTAGCTGAGACTAAAGAAGCCGAAGTGATTTAGGCAGCGAGTTCGAAGAGCTTGTGCCAGCGGTATTGGCCAGTAACTCGAACACTACATCAATGCATGACTATGAGGTTGTTTCACTATCTACAAGATTGTTTTTATCACCTTTCTTGGAGACCAACAGGGTTGACTCACTATCTTGAACCTTATCTGCATTACTTTCTCTACCAGTGCCATAGTGGGGTGCTCTTCTCCAATATACTGTTCGTATTCTACAAGCGAAACAAGCAGACACATCACAGGTTTAGCATGTAGTATACAAAACTCATTTTGGTAAACTGGTTTAGTAGTAAGGTGGACAGGATAACAACATGAAACAAACATATATCTATGTACTATGGTCACTGTATTGTCCATATCATTCTAGTTTATGTTGCCAAATCAAGACAGAGACACAGTTCTAATCATATATTTTTAAGACACAGCAGCATAGACAGAATATAACTGTGAGAAACTACACAACACTTGCAACACTTGTAATGTGCATCACATGAGAACATAAATTTTTATACAACTAAAACTGAAATCAATATAGAGCAAGATGTTAGAACAGCAATCCAGTTAAACAAATAGGTTTAAAACATACATGTTGCACCATTGGAGTTTCAATTGGATCCTTCAAATTCGAAAGTAGTTGGTATGAGTAAATACAGTGATGCAACAGCAAAGGAGTATGGACCATAGCTACAGAATCTGACCTGAGAATAGTTGCTCTTTTGCTTTAAACGTGGAGTTTGGGTTCGCTATGGTGGTCTTCGTGCTTTGGGCACTGCAATTGCTTTATAAACTGCTCGTGTGGGGTTACTCTATGATGGACATGGTGATGTGTCAACTAGAAGTGGGTTACTATCCGCTGGGGTTGGGTTAGATTGGTTGTAGCCGGTTCTCTCTCCAACAGTGTAAGTGTGCAATCTTGAAGTCTCGATTATGTGTGGTGGGGCTAGTTCATGGCCACAACCATGGTTCTATCTACATTGACGGGTAGCATCGTATTTGTGAAGAATAGGTTTTTGCTCCTTAGATACTACCATCACCCCCTCCAGTTCAAATGGCTGATAAACAAGAAAATAAATTGAACATACAGACATTGTATGATAGACAGATGTGGTAATTCACATCACTACAAAAAAATACACTTTCATGATGATACGTGTTTGTCACAGTAGGTCACATTTTCTGTCATGCATGTACATCCATGACGATTTTATGACAGAATCAAGATAGTCATACCTGTGTTGTCGTAGAAGTGTTCCATGACATTACCAAAATTATCATCACGAAAGTGTCCACTTCCATGACGATAAATCACGCGTCATAGAAGTGTTTTCGTCAAGGGTCACCGACACGTGGCATCCATCGTAACAGGTCGTCGTTAAGCTATTGGGGCCGGTTTTGGATTCGATAACCCGTTAACAGTCCAGACCAATGGCGATTTTCCATGTGTAAAATTCTCATTGGCCAGAGGAAACACGTGTTGGCTCACCGTTGGGACAGATGTCATCCACTCATTGGACAGGAGGCGCCTATGATAGGTTGACACATGGCATGGCCCAACAGAGGCCCATTTTGGTGAAAAGGCCAGCCCGTTTGACTTGGTCAAAAGGTAATAGACCGGCCCACGGAAAGCCTGTTAACGACCTATTCGTATATCGCCCATTTATGGCCCGCTAACTCCCGGCACATTATGTCCTATCGGAATTAAGCCCAGTAGCTTCATATGGGCCGTCCAATATGATTCCAGCCCATTGTTACTTCCGGCCCATGTATGGCCCATGATATCTTTCGGCCCATATGAGGCCCTTCGTAACTCTAGCCCCAATAAAGGCCCAAGATGAAACTGGCCCATAATGAACAGTGTATCGCTTTATACCCATTAACGACCCATTATTCCGTCGGCCATTTCCAGCCCGTGTTAACTTTCGGCCTTCTAAGGGCCCATTTATTCTTGGGATCATTTCTAGAATTCGGTTAGTTATGGTCCATTATTGGCCTGTTCCGTTTGTGGGCCAAATTCAGCCTGTGGTTACATTGGGCCCGTTTGTGGCCCGTTAACCCATTGGGCTGTTTTCATAGCATTATCAAGTACGGCCTATTAACGGCCCGTTATGGTCCGCGAATAGTACGGCCCATGTCTGGCAAAATGATTATACGCCCCGTAGAAGGCCCATGGATCATACGGCCCATAGAAGACTAAAGGACCCTACGGCCTGTCGAAGGCCCATGGATCATACGGCCCCTAGAAGGCCCCTGGATCCTACGGCCCGTGGGAGGCCCGTGGATCCTATGGCCCGTAGAAGGCCCATGGATCCTACGGCCCGTAGAAGGCTCATGGATCCTACGGCCCATAGAAGTCCCATGGATACTACGGCCCACAGGAGGCCCATGGTTACAACAGTGCGTGTGTTGCCATGATTATTGTGGCCTAGTTACCAAAAATAGATTATTGTGGCCACTAGAAAAACATGGAAAAAGAACTGCAGTGAATACAAGCAAACAACTAAACAAGACAATAAGGAAATAAATAAGCAAGCAACTAACGCTAGCCTATTACATCTATTACACATATTACATCCACTAGGCATCAAAGTTCACCACCAGTGCAAATATAGGGAACAAAGCAGCATATTACATACACTGGCCGTCAAAATTGGCCACAAGTGCAAATAAATGTGGCAGCAAAACAAGAGCATAACTGAAACAACTTCAGAAGAGCTCAAGAAATGTTATCCTGGGTATCCACCATGTTGGCAATAAGCTTAGCAAGCTTATTATCTTTGCCTGTTTGGCGGTAAAATCCTCCAATGCTTGCTGTTGCACCAGAAAGTACGCATCTGAATGCTCCAGGGACATCGGTAGTCCTTCCGCTTCTTGTCGCAGCACAGCTGATAGATGTCTTTCAACTTGCAGTTGAGACTCAAGAAATCGAACTGATTCAGACAATGAGTTTGAATAGCTTGTGCAAGCGATAGTGGCCAGTAACTCGAACACTAAACCAAGACAAGACTTTGGGGTTGTCTCCCTGTCTTCAAGATAGTCTTCCTTAGCTGCTTTATCAGCTCTATTGGAGACCAACAAGGATATCTGACTATCCTGAACCTTATCTGCATTACTTCCTTTACCATTGCTTAATAAGGCACTCTTCCCCAATATTCTCTCAGCATTCTAAAAGAAGAAACAAGCAGACACATAACAGGTTTAGCATGTACTAGTATATGAAACTCATTTTGGTGAACCAGTTCATTAGTAAGGTGGACAGGATTAAACTACCATGTCTTCTATTGCCAAGTACTATTACATAATAAAAGCATCAAACAAACATATATCTATGTCCTATGGTCACTGCATTGTCTTGCCAAATGAAAATAGAGACACGGTTCAAACCATATCAATTCAAGACAAAGCAGTAGTGAAAGAATGCAAAGCGTGGGAAACTAACCGGCACAACAAGATTTCAGATGGGTACCATGGATCTACATGTACAACAAAACTATTGGCTTTGTTGTGATGCTAGTAATGTGCATGATATGAGAAGTCAACTATATACACAATTGAAATTGAAATCAACAGAGCTATTGATAAGAGCAAACCTGTTCAAGAAACATGTGCGAACATACCTGCTATGCCATTGGAGTTTCGACTGGATCCTTCAATTTTAAAATTAGTTTGTATGAGTAAATACAGTGATACAGGAGCAAAGCAGTATGCACGATAGCAATGGAATCTCAAATCAGAACTGTTGTTCTCCAGGTTTAAGCACTTGTTCTACATCAAAAGACTACAGTAAGACACAAGAATAGCGTACTTAAAAATGAGCTCATAGACCTTACCACATTCTTGGCTCGGGACCAGTACAGAACAAGGCGTTCCCAGTCATCGTCCAATAAATGTGTCTCAGGAGAACGTAAGGGAATTTGATGAGTTTCTTTGCCAGTGAAGTACGTTTTCTTCAAGTAATTCCGATACTGCCACCAAGCATTCTTGAAGATAGCAGAGGTATTAGCACAGGTTACCTCATCCTGAGTTTCCAAATCGGTCCTTGTCTACAGAGAAAATGGGAAAATTTGTTGTATTATAACCATCATGGAGGTAGAGTGTATGGGACAAAGCAAAGTAATTGCCATGAATAACATTACTTACACATAACTCCTAGAAAAACACCTACAACTCGCATTTTCCTTCATCTTTAGTATAATATTTCCAATATGGGAAGATACGCAGATAGGATTTAACAACATCAAATGCGGTAGATGCTAAACTACGACTGGCTGGTTGCCCTTCCTCCATAGGAATAGGCGTACTAACTGGTGGAGTTGGGGTTCGCCGTGGTAGTACTGGCCCTTTGGGAACTGGAGCTGCCTTACTAACTGCTCTTGTTTGGGAGCTTTGTGGTGGAAATGGTGCTGTGTCAACGAGAACTGGGTTAGTACCTGCTGGGGTTGGGGTTAGATTGGGTGAAGCTAGTTCTCTGACCATCGTAGTAGGGGTACAATCTACGAGAGTCTGGGTTATGTGTGGTAGGGCTGGTTCTCGTGCATGTACAACCAGGGTGCTATCTCCACCAAGAGGTAGCACTGCTTTATTTGAAGATTGTGTTTTTACTCTGCTAGATAATGTCATTACTCGCTCCAATTCAAATGGCTGATAAATAGGAAACATAGTTGAATGTACAAACATTGTATGAGAGACAGATGCAATAGATAGTGTGGAAAAAAGAGGGCATGAAATAGTTGACATGTATATTGTTTAACTAAAACGAATAGCATGCTATAATTTCACATATATGATGTCTATCTAAACTAGATAGCATAGCACAACATAATTCAAAGATACAATGAATAACTAAACAGGATCGCATGGCATAATTCACATACATGTTATCTAAGTAATCAGGATCACATGATTTAATTCACATATGTGATTTATATGCTAAACATAGGGCATTCGATATGATGTCTGAACTAAGAACATGGTGTTGAATATTGTGTATATGATGTCTAAACTATGCAATGCAAGACACCATATGCATGATATGAGCTGTATAACCACGCCAAGTTAAATCCCAAGTTAGAGCATACACCTCGGTGGGGGAATAGGACTAGTCATCTATCTCTGAATCCATCTCTGAGGAGCTATCGGGACCCAACAAGAGATCTGCTTTGACAGGTAGCACTGTCTGCTCTAAAGGCCTTGTTTTCACTCCAGATTTTTCCATCTCCCACCGAAATGGCCGATTCATGGGAAGAGTAGTTTAATGTACAAACATTGTCGACAAATGGAAATGTAATGAAGAAAAGGATGGGCAAGATATCATTCAAATATGATGCCTGGTTAAACAGGATGGCATTGCACATTTCACATATATTATGGCAGGCTAAAAGACATGAGAGTAAATAATTCCCATATATGATATAGAAACTAAATAGGTGGCATTACAGAACATGCCTAAACTAAGCAGACGACATATATGATGTCAAAAGTAGGCACCTCAAGGCAACATATGCATGATATGACTAACATCATCATGCCAAGGTAGAGCAAACACCTTGGGGGTAAATAGGAGTGGTCAGCTGCGTCTGAATCCACCTCATAACAGATATCTTCCTCTCGATTACAATCTGGAGAGGGGGGGTTGCCATTGAACCCACCATGGAGCGATGTCTGCATGACATTGTATTGCCGCACAAAACTCTTCTCTTTTTCTCTACATGTTCAGCATGACTGTGTACAATATCTGACATGCATACGAGAAAAATATGGTGAGATTATGTAAGGAGAGCATGCAGAAATCTAGAGTGATAGTAACAACCAGTGGATGGATCCAAAAATAATGATAGCAAGCTATTGATTGCTTAATTTAATGAAAAAGACAGATGATGATTGCTTTACTATTTCTTTCCCACCCAAGATGAACAACATAGGCATAACCTAGGTGAACCAGATATTAGACAGAGATACTATTCATTGTTGCCTCGATATGTGCCCCACAACTAATTCAGAACTCAAGTCTGAACATTAATTTGGACCTGACTTGGAGTCTAAGAGGTGAACATGACGATAAAGTAGTAGGTAATTTGAAGCAATGCATAACATAAGCAGAAACAAAAGAGTGTGGCCTCTCTTGTGGACCCGTGTACTCCTCAGGTTCATCTGCTGAGTCGATGATGGTGATGCCGTTGCGGTGGGTGCCAGTGGTTGGGAAGGAGATCTGAGGCGGTGAAAGACGGTCAGGAGTCGTGATGTCTGGTTTGGTGGATGCTTTTGTTGATGGAGCAGCTCAGGTGAGGTGGACGACATCGCGCGAGGAGCAGGACAAACCACACAAAGTTTCCTTCGACACCTACCTGTAACTGAAGTAATTCTGTAAGGGCTCATTTGGCTTGCATGATTCTAAAAACACAGGGATAAGGAAAAACACCAGAATAGGATAGGAATGCACATGGTAAACAGAGCATTTGTAAACATAGGATTTCTGTCAAGTTGGGTGTTTGGTTCACAGGAATTGGAAGAGCAGAGGAATGCAAAGAAACATGGTCAAAATAAAGTGAAACCATATGATAGCGTGTATAGTTAGAATGTTATTCTGCCACTAATGCACTTGGTCTTGTTTTCATGCATAGGATTTTGATAAGTAGGTCCAGGTGGATGTTTTGCTCCATTCCTTTCAACAAAATGCATGAATAATTGAATAGTAGAGTGCCATAGGAAAATTTCCTATTGCTATGTTTTTTCGTTGAACCAAATAGCTCTAATGGATCGACATGAATGTAGAGTAATAAGTGATGCAACAAGTGTACAACCTCTTTGCCATGGCCGTGTCGACCTCAGCATCATTGGGTTGGTCGCTGAAGAAGTTGAGGCAGAGGTGGCTGTCGGAGGTGTGGAGGAAGATCTGAGGAATCTGTAGACGGCGTCCAGGGCACTGCTCTGTTGTGATGGATCGTTTTGTCGTTGGAGCAGCTCCGGTGAGCCGTAAGACGTCAAGGCTGAAGCAGCACAAGATAGCCATCGTTAATCTCAAGTGGGATTCTAATAGCATCTCCAATAGATGATTTGAAATAGATGTAAAATTTATATCACCAAAAACCACCTGACTACAACAAATGAGGTAAAAACTGTTGACTCTGAACTTAACTGTCGAAACTGAAATTTACTATGGAATCTGAATGTTACTGTCGAAACTGAACACAATGGTAGTAGAGAGGCACTTGACATGTAGTTTAGGGTGGGGCTGCAGTTCATCTTCAACCTACACCCCTCTGAGCCTCCAGCCACCACCGGTCGAACCCCACGCCGCCTCGAAACAACTCCCCACCATCGGTCCACCGCCGCCTCACTGCACCGAAACAAGTCCACACCGCCGGCTCGCCGCCCCGAAACAACTCCCCA